>NC_056745.1:15767663-15937663 GCF_019279795.1 Protopterus annectens
TTATGATTTTAGATCTACATCTTTATAACAGCAGTATGTACCCCTGTACACAGTAGCCTGTCGTGTTTGGAAATAGAGTTACACATTTTCATTTGAATAGTTCTGATCCTCTGGCAAATAGGCAGGCAGGCTGTATCTGTTTTTTTTTTTTTTTTTTTTTTTTTTAAGGTGATAGATACAAAACTAGTTAACAGATTACAGATGGAATTATATCACACCTATGTTTGTGTGTGCATTCATGCAAACATACATACGTACACATGGTTTACAAAAGAGCAAAGTGAAAACTAGACCAACTTTATTAATGAATAACTTTGCAAACAAATTTCTGTGCACATGTAAAAAGTAGCCCCTTCAAACACTGACTGCATAACAAATTAATGGGCATATGCAGAACATTTCCCCATCACAAACACTGCTTCTGCCTTAACTCTGAAGAAAGAACATGGAATAGGATCTAAAATTAAATCTTAACCAAAAAGTAAATAAATTAATATTGTTAAATACTGCTTCTATGATTATCACACTGTCCTGTTCACACAAGCACATTAAAAGTAGTGTTGATAGTAGTTCAACAAATAATACATTCACCTTTGGTACATAAGGGTGGGAGTTCTATTTCCACATGAGGTGGATAGCTGACACTTCAGTGCAGCATGGGGGGAGGGGGTTGTACTCTTGAGTGTGTCATTCTTCGGATGACACATTAAACTGAGGTCCCATCAGCTTGAGTTGATGGTAGCTCAGGTGGACATAAAAGATCCCACAATATAGGGGATGTTCCTGATGCCGTAGTCAAACCAGCTCTGGTGTCCCTGACAAGACTCCACTAGCCTACTGGGATTAACGTGGTTAAAAAAGGATCAATAAATAAAATAAAAATTCTTTGCAGCTATTTGTTGACATGGGTGAAGCCTTCTTATAACTTTACTTTGTCTTTAAGGAAAGGTCTGTTGTTTTCCCCAGTTACATAACTTGAGTCCCAAACAATAATAAAAGTCTTTGCAACAAAAGTTTGAAACAACAACAATGTTCCCAGCAGAACTTAGCAGCTGCAATCCATAAACATCAACAATAAGTGTTTTATGCTTTTGATGTTGAGGAGAAACAGAGAATTGAGCTAAGTAGTTGCAGTAAGTAAAAAGAATTCCTTGCAGGTCAGGTGTTATAGGATAATGGGTGTTGTGAAGCCACATGCTACAGGCCGAAGGCCTTCCCACACCTGGAAATATGTAATGCCCATCTTGGAGGGTGTTATTGCATTAAGCAAATTGCCTTGGAGTCTGCTGTTGTTTTTTTTTTTTGTTTTTGCACCAGTACAAAGACCATGCCACTTGTCTGCTGTCTCTTGTCTAAGAAATCCCTTAACAAGCATTTGTGGCACAGGATATTTGACCTCTTTTAATAAAGAGATCTTGTCTGTAATGTGAAGTATGCTCTCTGTGACTTTGAGATTGCTGTCATAAAAAAATATATGAACACATAAAGTGGAGCAGTTGGCACATGCCGTCTTTTCCATTTCAACCCAAATGTGTAGCAAAAGGCACAACATCTTGGAATCTCTTATTTATATTGCAAGTCACCCACATTTGAAAGTTAAGATGTTGATGACACTAGCATTCTTACAGGTGGTGGAGGTAGTGGATGAATTTCCGGGTATGGGCCACGATCTTCTGCAGTGTTTCAGTGATTAGTATATCTTGGGTAAACCAAAGAAGTTTATAACTAGAAGTATAAACACAACTTGAATTCCTTCAATATTCCTCATTTCTTTTTATTGCACACAGGAGTCCGTTGAAGTCCGGTATAAGTGACTGTCTCCTGGAATGGAGGGTGTCTGATTTTAAAGTCTGCTATGGCAGTTGTGATTAGTGAGCAGAACTGGGTTGAAGACTCATAGGTGTGGATGTCTACTGGCTGTGCACCATTCCCAAGAAGGAGGAAGCTGTGGGAGCGTGCATTGTAATTCCCTCATGTGGTGTATAACAAGAGTACCATCCAGTATGACTGATTTTGTCAAGGTGCGGCAATGATACTCCACTTGTTGATTGTCTGTTATGCTTGATGTATCGACTCACAGGCATTGTTACTGTGAATTTCTGTGAGTCACTGTCACATGTCGACATGGAGTGTCACTTTTGTGGTTGTTACTTTGAGCACTGCTGCAGTACATCAAACATACTTTTTGCGAGTGTTTGTTTTATGTACATTTGTATTTTAATTTCTCCACTTGGGATTTGGCATGTAGACTTTTTACAAATTTAGTTTTATATTTGGAGCAAGAATTATATAAGCAGTGTTTGCATGTTTATCTTTTATTTTTGGACATCTTTAATAGAATGATAGGGGAAAGATTTTAAATATGATTTTTTAAGTATTTGAATACTCAGTCATAATCATCATCACTATCAACTCCCTTTTTTTCCGTATTTGTGTAGACGAGGTCAGGTTGTCACGTTAACTGTTCCCGTCTCCCTCAATTCAAGGACAGTCTCCTTCCTTCCTCGATAATCACACCTGACTGTCACAGGTCTTCACTCACACAGTCCGTCCACCTCTTTGTTGGATGCCCTTGTTTCCACTTGCCATATTCCTGTCTGTCACAAATCATCTTCACCAGGTTGTCTTCTGCTTTTCTGCACATGTACCCAAACCACCATAATTTGCTCTTTTTCATGTTCTCTGCAATTTGAACTACTTGGGCTTCTGCACAAATGTCCTAATTTCTTTGTTTGTTCCACAATTTGCATCCCACCACCCATCTCGGGCACTTAACCTGCATCACATCTAGCTTCCTCAGGTACCCTATCTTCACTGCCCATGTTTCTGTCCTATACAGTAGTATTTGAATAACATCACTCAAGTTTTATGCTTTACTTATTGCTTATCAATTAACATGATTATGTTTTTCTGTAAACCAAGTTTTTCCATTTCATTCTTGTATTATGAGAGTAATTATTCTTTACATTAACTAGACTATTAAGACTGATTTCTGATGATATTGTACTTTTAAGGCATGGTGGTCATTTGAAACTCATGTTTTTGCACAGATTTTATCCTCCACAAATTTTAAATACAGTTATTAATGAGGTTTAATGTAGAAGATTTTACCCCTTTCCACGGATGTTACTGAATACTCTGAATAAGAAACAGTTATGTAATTATTCTGATTTTTAGCACTTCTATGTCCTTGTGTTTCCCTACATCAAATTATTTTCCATTTGTTTGTTTGTGTCTTTCGGCTTTTCCTGGTTAGGGGTCGCCACAGCGGAACTCTGGTCCGCTAATGATTGGCAGTAGATTTTTATGTGCTGGCTTGCCGGGCCTAATGCACAACCTTCAATGAAGGAACGCCCATTCATGCATGTCACCACACAGAAGACGCTCTAACTGAGAATCGAACGGGCAGGGCAACGTCTAACTGTGAGGCGACAAAGCTACCGCAGCACCACCACCGCAGTATCAAATTTTTTCCATTAATGAAATATTTTACCAACCCTGACTGAAATTAGTACTATCACTGGATCTAAATATAAGGGCTGGGGTATGAAAGACATTTTGGAATCACATTCTGCTAATGTTGTCCTTAACAAGTGTATTGACATTCATAAGAGGGGACAATATAAATATATTTCTCGAGGTGAAACACTGATGCATGATGATATAAACATTATAATACCACGGATATTGTTTACAAATACCACGGATAATATTTACATTGCACTTTATGAATCTTGTCCTGCCTTTTACATTGGAAAAAGAAGTTACAGGAAAGAGTGTATCAACATGTATTTGCCATTAAACCCATTAAAACTTGGTTTAGAGAATGGCTTGGCTAAAAGTCGGCTATGTTCTAATTTTAACAAGTCACTGCTCTGTTGTGTTGCAGAAGATTGGGGGTCATAATGACAGATAAAATCAGGAGCAGGTCAATGTCTAGGATTCAGTGAGATAGTGTCTAAAATATTTTAAAAATAAAATTTTATCAAATTTAAGAATCAAAGCATTTTAAAAGGGTTTGTTTTCATATTTGATATATCAGCATATTCTCTTGTTGATTCAAATGATTTTTTTATATTAATTTTATATATGTACATTTCAGCACATTTGTTTCAGCTATATTTTATATTTTCTAGAATATGGATGATTGGTTGTTTTAATCACATGACTATATGTCATATAATTAATTACTGTTGTGCTTAAGCAATTTAATAAAGAAAGTGTCTTTAAGTCTTATCCTTGCAGACAAAAACACTAAAAATAAATCTTTTAAAGACATCACTCAGTTTTTTGTGTTGTATGGTTTTACATTTTTCTGGGTGGTATTACACCATCTTCTACTGACCTTTGTGTATAACGAACACTTTTATGTGCTGATGTGTTCTGAGAACATGAATGAGAGGGTCCTGAATGGAGCACTGACAGTTTACTTCGCACTTTATAGCAAATGGAGATGTAATGTACAGCATTTCAAATTAACACTGGAAAGCAACATTTTGCTTTGGCATTTTTCTGAATTGTCTGGAGCTGTGTCTTCCTGCTTTGCATTTTATCAGATAGACAACATAGGTGTATTCTGTGGTAATAAGCTCTGTCCTAAAATATCTGAGTGGTACTTCTCTAACTGGAACTGTGGGAGAGAAGAAGAGAGGTTTTTAATGAACATGTGACATTTTCCATTGCACTTTACTGTAATGAAGAAATAACCCACTTATGAAGTATTATTTATATACTTAAGTATTATTTACATACTTAAGTATTATTTATGTACTTAAGAAATATTATTTGTGTGTTAATTGGCAAAAATTAAAACTGCAGGTAAATCAGTTTTGCAGCAAGTTTAAGATGGCGCTTGAAGATCACATTATGGCTATTGGCAGTGCAACACTTTTGTGATCTGGAGGTTTAACTTGCTTATTTCCTTAGATGGCGCTTGAAGATCACATTGTGGTTATTGGCAGTGCAACACTTCCATTATCTGGAGATTTAACTTGCTTATTTCCTTAGATGGCGCTTGAAAATGATATTGTGGTTACTGGCTGTGCAACACTTTCGTGATCTGGAGATTTAACTTGCTTATTTTCTTAGATGGTGCTTGAAGATGGCATTGTGGTTATTGGCAGTGCAACACTTCCGTGATCTGGAGATTTAACTTGCTTATTTTCTTAGATGGTGCTTGAAGATGGCATTGTGGTTATTGGCAGTGCAACACTTCCGTGATCTGGAGATTTAACTTGCTTATTTCCTTAGATGGTGCTTGAAGATCACATTGTGGTTATTGGCAGTGCAACACTTTCGTGATCTGGAGATTTAACTTGCTTATTTCCTTAGATGGTGCTTGAAGATCACATTGTGGTTATTGGCAGTGCAACACTTTCGTGATCTGGAGATTTAACTTGCTTATTTCCATAGATGGCGCTTGAAGATCACATTGTGGTTATTGGCAGTGCAATACTTTCGTGATCTGGAGATTTAACTTGCTTATTTCCTTAGATGGCGCTTGAAGATCACATTGTGGTTATTGACAGTGCAACACTTTCGTGATCTGGAGATTTAACTTGCTTATTTCCTTAGATGGCACTTGAAGATCACATTGTGGTTATTGGCAGTGCAACACTTTCGTGATCTGGAGATTTAACTTGCTTATTTCCTTAGATGGCGCTTGAAGATCACATTGTGGTTATTGGCAGTGCAATGCTTTCGTGATCTGGAGATTTAACTTGCTTATTTCCTTAGATGGCACTTGAAGATCACATTGTGGTTATTGGCAGTGCAACACTTTCGTGATCTGGAGATTTAACCTGATTATTTCCTTAGATGGCGCTTGAAGATCACATTGTGGTTATTGGCAGTACAACACTTCCGTGATCTGGAGATTTAACTTGCTTATTTCCTTAGATGGCGCTTGAAGATCACATTGTGGTTATTGGCAGTGCAACACTTCCATGATCTGGAGATTTATGGCGCTTGAAGATCACATTGTGGTTATTGGCAGTGCAACACTTCCGTGATCTGGAGATGTAACTTGCTTATTTCCTTAGATGGTGCTTGAAGATCACATTGTGGTTATTGGCAGTGCAACACTTTCGTGATCTGGAGATTTAATTTGCTTATTTCCTTAGATGGCGCTTGAAGATCAAATTGTGGTTATTGGCAGTGCAACACTTTCGTGATCTGGAGATTTAACTTGCTTATTTCCTTAGATGACGCTTGAAGATCACATTGTGATTATTGGCAGTGCAACACTTCCGTGATCTGGAGATTTAACTTGCTTATTTCCTTAGATGGCGCTTGAAGATCACATTGTGGTTATTGGCAGTGCAACACTTCCGTGATCTGGAGATTTAATTTGCTTATTTCCTTAGATGGCGCTTGAAGATCACATTGTGGTTATTGGCAGTGCAACACTTCCGTGATCTGGAGATTTAACTTGCTTATTTCCTTAGATGGCGCTTGAAGATCACATTGTGGTTATTGGCAGTGCAACACTTATGTGATCTGGAGATTTATGGCGCTTGAAGATCACATTGTGGTTATTGGCAGTGCAACACTTCCGTGATCTGGAGATTTAACTTGCTTATTTCTTTAGATGGCGCTTGAAGATCACATTGTGGTTATTGGCAGTGCAACACTTCTGTGATCTGGAGATTTAACTTGCTTATTTCCTTAGATGGCGCTTGAAGATCACATTGTGGTTATTGGCAGTGCAACACTTCCGTGATCTGGAGATTTAACTTGCTTATTTCCTTAGATGACGCTTGAAGATCACATTGTGGTTATTGGCAGTGCAACACTTCCGTGATCTGGAGATTTAATTTGCTTATTTCCTTTTTTCAGGTTTAAAACATACTTAGCAACATTGCAGTAATGTGTGGTTGGGAATGGGGGGTGTGGATTCTGACTGGTGCTGTGACATTTTGCATTACACTTTGTAGCAGCGCAGAAGTAACATTTTATATTGCCTGACAGCACTGAAACTGTTGGCTAATTGCTTTTGTGACAAGTGTTTGATACAGCTTATGTACCACACTTAATTACCTGTTGGTATTAACATTAATATCAACATTATTAGGGTGGAACAATTCTGCTATATAAACAATTTAACTTGTCTTGTTTACTTTTTAATTATGTTTTGTTCATTATTATCAACCCAATGTGGTTTTTTTTGTATCCAGTCAGATTTCAAGATTTCCAAACGCCATTTGCAATTTGGAGAAATGTGATTACTCTGGGAGCTGCAGACTGTGAACAGTTTTTCCACATTTCTGCTTTGTAGAAAATTTTGTATATTTTAACTGTCTATTAATGTTTCAGTGCAAGTTCATTACCACTGCAAAGGCAAATTAGAAAACTTGAAATTTTAGCCGTACTCTTGTATTAGTAAGTCATGCACATGATGGTGTAGAATGCAAAGTAAGCTTAATAAAGATTGAGCTACTTTCAATGTTTTTTTACTACCTTAGAAAGATCTGTTACCTTTCAAAGAAAAATGACTTTACGACTTTATGTTCGGTTTTCTAAAAGTTTAGTAAATAACTGCTGCAATCTGAGATGGCTATAAACCTAAGTTTACAATCTATTTTCCCCAGTATTAGACACCTGATACACAAGTGTCTGCTTTCAGTGGCAACAAAGGAATCCTGTGTGACTGAACAACGTCATCAGAATTGCAGAGTGTGCAACAGGAGGCCGAGAGAATCAAACACGAGATATTAATATAAAGCTTTCATCCTCTCTGGTAGAAGTCGTGATTCGGCAGAAATCTTTTTAACTTTACTAAGTCTAAATGTTTAGGGAACTCATATTCAGCACATCATCTATGGAGCCTCATCCTGGGAATCTGTCTTGTCAATGAATTCACAACTCATCATAAACATTGTTCCTTAAACCTGCACTACAACATATTTCATGTGTGTATTTCCTAACACAAATCAGACCTCCAGACCTACCACATATATCTATATCTATTTATTTATCTAGATATAATGCATGTATTTGAGACACATAGGTTCATAGGTGTGTACTAGGCTGATGGCCCTGGAGCCTTTACAAGCCTAGCCCATAGGATTACCCGGGCATCATGCCACCCGACCTTAGTTCCTAGTGCCTCTGTCAAGTAGAGCTACTGGAGTGATCCCCTGGGTGAATTTTCTATTTCCCGTCCACTCATCAAGATTTCTCTTGAAGAGGGCCAGTGAGGTGCTCCGCTTGACATGTATGGGAAGTCTATTCCATAGCATGGGCAGTCTCTAGGTTATGAACCTGTCTCTCCAGCATGTTCTGTTGATTGTGGTAATGAGGTTGAGGTCTCTGGAGCGTATGGTGCCGAGGGATTGGGATTTCTTTCAATGTAGCGTTTCTAACAGAGCTGGGTCAGACATAACTACACTAAACCCACATATGTGGAGGCCCTTAATAGTAATCTGCCCAAACAACAAGGACCTCTGAAGCTGAAACGTAAACAAACACCAATCACAACCAAAGTATCACATTGCTCACAACACCAGTGTGGCACCCAAAAACAACCCCTAAGCCAATACAATGTACCCAACACTTTAGTCATAGGTGACTCTATAGTCAGGCGCACTGATGTCCCACTCACCAGGCTGAACAAGGAGAAAATTGCAGTCAGATGCCTGTCAGGTGCCAGGATCCACCACATAACGCATGCACTCAAGTCACTCCACAACAACTACAAATATGACTCTATCCTTCTTCATGTTGAAGTGAATGACTTGAGACGTACCTCCCTGGACTACATGAAAAGAGACATGGAAGCTCTCGGATCATGTGGCCCAGGCAGGTGTGACCCTAGCCCTGAGAAGCATCCTGTCTTCTTCCAGAATGATACCACATTATAAGGACAAAATGATTGACTTCAACAATTGGCTAAGCTTCTGGTGTCATTCAAAGGGGATCCAGTATCTGTCTGGGAAGACATGATCGACAAACCACGGTGCTTTGCCAGAGATGGTCTGCACCTGCCACGCCTGGGATTCAGGTTACTGGCTAAAACTCTTGCCACACCTATAGTGCCTTTTTTAGGCAAAGTTCAAAGGACAAAACCACCACCATAACAGGTATAAGCATGCAAAATCTGAAGGTAATGCTACTCAATGCTAGAAGTCTAAACCTCAAAATGCACTGTCTCGAGGCACTCCTAAAAATGGAGAACATCGATATCTGTGCAGTAACTGAGACCTGGTTCAAGGCTCCAGAGAGCACCCCTGCAATACCAGGCTACAACTCTTACCACACTTTTCGGCCACCAAACCAGGACCGAAACACTAAAGGTGGAGGAGTGTCCATATTCACCAAGGATATTCATAACTCCAGGCTAGTTGCCCAACACAATGCATCTGAAATTCTCCAGGACAACTAACACTAGGTAAGACTGCAATCCAAATTGTAGCTTGCTACAGATCCTCCACCATGCCCCAAGATTCTCACTACACCTTTCTAAACATACTGGAAAATATTAATACAACCAAACACCCTAATATTGGGTGATTACAACTACCCTGCTATTAACTGGGAAAACTACTGATGTACCAACACCTTTGCCCAACGGTTCTTGGAATTCATAAATTCCAACGCCCTGGATCAACTAATTCTTAGTCCCACAAGGGGCTCCAGTATCCTAGACCTGGTCATTACCAACATGGGAAATCGATGCTCCACACCTATGGTCACCCCCTCATTGGTCAGGTCTGACCATAAGCTAATCACCCTTGACATCCACATCCCACCCTCCACCCCCCAGTAAGAAAACCTTCGTAAAAAACTTCCACAAAGCCAACTTCATGTTACCATGTTACAAAAGTCAGAAGTGGCAAACGTCATGACACCCATGCAGACGGGAACTGAAAGTTCAACTGCTGAATCCTACACTAAGGCACTGTGCGAGCACATCCACTCGTGCATGAATCGTGCCATCCCCAATAGAACCAAGATGCTGTCCTCCAAAAAAAGGAAGCCAATCTGATGGTCCCCTGCCATAAACAAACTTTACAACAAAAGGAAGAAACTGTTGCAGAAAAGAGGAAAATCCCAGGATGCAAAACACTCCCTTACCAACCTCAGTAAGAAGCTGAGATCCCTCATAAATCCTCCAAAGCTCGTTATGAAAATAAAATTGCCAAAGATTCCAAAGACAACCACAAGGCATTCTATAGCTATGTCAAGAATCTAAATGGCAATGCTCAGATTTGCTCTGAGCTACAACAGAATGGTATTAAATATACTGATCTCAAGGATATTGCTAATATACTGGCAGATCGATTCAGTGCAAACTTCACCCCCCCCCTCACCCCCTAAAGGGTCCATCTCAATACCGAAATATTGCCAGATTCTAGTAATAATGGCCACACAGGTGAAAAATGCTCTCTCCAAAGCTAAGAATACAGCATCAATGGGACCAGATGGCATCCCAGGCTGTGTACTACATGAACTATAAAATGAACTGGCACCTCACCTAAGTGTCATGTTTAATCATAGCCTCACCTCAGGCTTTGTGCCCACTGAGTGGCACACAGCTACAGTTATCCCACTCCACAAGGGAGGATCCAGCTTGGATCACAGGAACTACCGTCCCATCAATCTGATAAGCCTGATTTGCAAGGCCATGGAATGTATTATCATGGAACTTATAAACAAAAACAATGGCAACTTTCAAACACTGGACCCCATGCAGTTTGGGTACGTGAAGGGCCGATCTTCTCTCCTGAACCTGATTGACTTCTTCAAATCAGTCTTCAGAGCCATGGACAAGGGTAAGATGGTCCACACAGCCTATCTGGACCTCACCAAGGCCTTTGACACCATCCCCCACTCTGGAATCATAGATAAACTTATTAAGCTGGGCATTAATCCGTATGTCACTCGATGGGTTGCCATCTGGCTTACTGATAGAACCCACACTGTAAAAGTAGCCGGCTCCAAATCCAGCTCCAGACAAGTGACAAGTGGAGTACCTCAGGATTCAGTCCTGGGACTGCTCTTGTTTGGCATCTACTTCTCTGAAGTACAGGCCAACACTAAGGGACTCTGGCTAACAAAGTTTGTAGATGACTGAAAACTGGGAGCCATTATTAAATCCCCAAATGATGTGGATATTCTACAAAAGGGCCTTACAGAAACAGATGCTTGGTGCCAGAACCATGAGCTCAAGCTCAATGCCAAGAAATGTATAGTTATCCCCTTTGCGGAAAAAACATGTACCCGTGAATTACCACATAGGTGGCAGTACACTAAACACCAAAAGCGTGGTAAGACACTTAGGGACACAGGTGGACAGTGGACTCACCTTCGATAACCACATCTCCACAACAGTCAGGAAATCCTTCTATGTGGCAGACCTCACCCCTAAGGGCTTTTCATCCAGAAAAAAGGGACGTCATCGTCCCACTGTACTCATCCCCTCATTAGACCCATTATAGAATACAACCTCCCGTTTGGTATGTACCTCTCAAGACATCTGCAACAACTGGAAAGGCCACAGAAATACCTCACTAAAAGAATCACAGGCCTAAAGCAGATGCCCTATGCTGACCATCTAAAAAACTCCACCTATACTCTGTTGCATATTGTCTACTCAGAGGCAGTCTCTGCTTAACATACAAGGCCATGCCAAACCCAGAGCTGTTGGACATGCTACACTTAAAGAAATCACAATCCCTCAGAGACACATGCTCCAGGGATCTAAACCTTGTCATCACAATGAACAAAACATGCTGACCCAGAGCCCCCCAGACTCTGGAATAGACTGCCCATACATGTCAAGCAGAGTGCCTGTTTGGCTCTCTTCAAAAGGAACCTTGATGACTGGATGGGAGATAGGAAATTTACCCCAGGGATCACATCAGTTGTCCTGCTAGACAGGGGTCCAGGGAAGTAAATGCTGTGGGAAGAAATAGCCAGGGAATTGTTATGGCTAGGCTTGTATAGGCCCTAGGGCCAACAGCCTAGTACCAACCTATGAACCTATGGCTTTTTAAGTCAAGCAAATATCTCCTCTAAGTAGGCGATATGAGGCAGTGAATAGTTAAAAGTTTTTTTCAGTCTGTCCATACAGGACAAGTGTTTAAGGTCTAGGATCCTCTTTGTGAGGTACTTTTGCAGCTTCTCCAGTTGTTGCAGGTGTCTAGTGAGGTAGATGCCAAATGGGGCATTGTACTCAATGATTGGCCTAATGAGGGAAGAGCAGAGGGAGAAAATGACCTCTTTCTTCCTGGATGCAAAACCCTTAGTAATGAGATGTGCCACATAGTAGGACTTTCTGACACCAGTGGCAATGTGGTGGTCAAAAGAGAGGTTGCTGTCAACCTGTGTTCCTAGATCTCTTATAATGTCTTCTGTGTTCAGTGAAGTAATTCAAGGGAACTGGGTTTTTACCAAGGGGATGATGACACATCTTTTGGCATTGAGCTTAAGGCCATGGTTCTGGCACCAGTCATTGGTCTCATTGAGGCCTTTCTGTAGGATATCAACATCACTTGAGGTAATAATAGCTCCCAACTTGCAGTCGTCTGTGCACTTTGTCAGCAAGAGTCCCTTTGTGTTCACCTGGACTTCAGAGGAGTAGATACTAAACAGGACAGGACCCAGGACCAAACCCTGTGGGACTACACTCATGACTGGTCAACAGTCTGACTTGGTCGGCTACATTTACACTGTGGGTTCTGTCTGTGAGCCAGTTTGCAACCCACCTAGTGATATAGGGGTTGATGCCTCGCTAAGTGATTTTTTCTATGATTTTTGAGTGGGGAATGGTATCGAAGGCCTTGGCCAGATCAAGGTAGGCTGTATGAACCACCTTGCTTTCATCCACAGCTCTGGTGACTCACTCAAAGAAGTCAACCAAGTTGAGCAGGCGTGATCTACCCTTCACAAAACCAAACTGCATAGAATCCAGAGTTTGGAGATTCCCTATATCCTTGTTTATTAGGTCCATGATGATGCGTTCCATAGCTTTGCATATCAGACTCGTCAGGCTAATGGGGCGATAGTTCCCAGAGTCTGTAGTCAGTCCTCGTTTGTGGAGAGGGATGACTGTAGCAGTGTGCTATTCTGTAGGGATAAAGCCTGAGGTGAGTCTGTGATTGAATGGGGCACACAGGTGAGGTGCCAGTTCACTCTGTAGTTCATGTAGAACACAGCTGGGGATATTGTCAGGTCTCATAGAAGCTGTATTCTTGGCCTTGGACAGTGCTGTTTTAACCTGTACAACAGTAATACTGGGTGCCTGGCAATCTACTGGTATTGTGGGTTGGTCCTTTGGGGGGGGGTGAATTTGGCACTGACTCTGTCAGACAGTATATTGGCAATATCTGTTGACTTGATATAGGAGTACCATTGTGCAGTAGCTCAGAGCAAATCTGGGTATTGCCGTGGAGATTCTTTACATAACTATAGAAGGCCTTGTGGTTGTCTTTACTATCTGCTGCAATTCTGTTTTCATAGCTAGCTTTAGAGGATTTGATGAGGGATCTCAACCTTTTGTTGAGGCTGGTAAGGGAGTTTTTCCGGTCTTGGGCCTTTACCTTATTCCGCACCAGTTTTGTCCTTCTGTTGTAGAGTTTGTTTATTTTCAGGGGACTACCAGATTGGCTTACTTTTTTTTGAGGAGAGCGTCTTGGTTCTGTTGGGTATGATGAGATCCATGCATTTGTGTACATGTTCGTACAGTGCATTGGTGTATGATTCGGCAGTCATGCAACTATTCTCCATTGACATGGGTGTCATGAAGTTAGCCACCTCTGTTTTTAGGAGCCCAGAGATAGCTTTGGAGAAGTTTTTCATGGTAGTTACATTTGTGGGTGGGGGTGGGAAGGATGTGGATTTTCAAGGTGATTAGTTTGTGGTTGGATCTAACCAGGGAGGAGTTGACTATTGGTGTAGAGCAACGGTCACCCTTGTTAGTAATGACCAGGTCAAGGATATTGCTACTTCTAGTGGGAGTAAGAAAGAGCTGGTCCAGGGCATTGGAATTAATTAATTCCAGAAAGCATTGGGCAAGTATATTGGTACAGGAGTAGTTTTCCCAGTTAATGAAGTCACCCAGTATGAGAGTGTTAGGTTGGATCCTAATATTCTTCATGGTGCTTAGGAATGTGGAGTGCATGTCTTGGGACATTGTTGGGGACCTATAGCAGGCTGCGATAATTGCTGTCTTACCACTGTTAGCTGCACCTGTAGTATCTCTGCATTATGTTGGGCTACCATTCTGATGGTGTGCGCATCCTTTACGAATTTGGAAACACCACCGCCTTTGGAGCTTCGGTCCAAGTTCTGGGGCTGAAAGGTGTGGAATGAGTTATAGCCTGGTAGTGCAGGTGTGCTTTCTGCTGCCTTGAACCAGGTCTCTGTTACAGCACAAATGTTGATGTTCTCCATTTTAAGGAGTGCTTCGAGTGAGTGCATTTTGAGATTTAGACTTCTAGCACTGAGCAGCATGACCCTCAGATTGCATTTGTTTGTAGCTGTTATGGTAATTTAGTCTTTGGAACACCACCTAAAAAGGCACTGTAGGGGTGGCAAGAGCCTTGGCCAGTATCCAGAAGCCCAGGGGTGACAGATGCAGGCCATGTCTGGCAAAGCATCGAGGTCTGTCAGTCATGTCATTCCAGGCATATACTGGATCCCCTTAGAATGACACCTGAAACTTAGCCAATTTTTGAAATCAATCCTTTTCTGCTTGTACTGTGGTATCATTCTGTGTGATTGTAGGATGCTTCTCAGGGCTAGGGTCATATCCGCCTGGGCTACATAATCCGAGAGCTTCTCCATGTCTGTTTTCATGTAGTCCGTGTACAATACAGAATCATATTTGTACCTGCTGTTGAGGGACCTGAGTGCGTGCGTTATGTGGTGGATCCTGGCATCTGACAGGCAGCTGACTGTTATGTTCTCCTTATTCAACCTAGTGAGTGGGACATTAGTGTGCCTCACTATTGAGTCACCTATGACCAGTGTGTTGCGCATGCTGTTTTGCCTTAGGGGCTTTGGTTGAGTGGCACATTGTTTAGGAGAGTTATGTGTCTTTTGATTAGTGTTGTGTTGTGGTGGTCAAGTGGATTTCTGCCTTGGAGGTCTCTGCTGTTTGGGTAGATTTTTATTGAGAGCCTCAGCGAAGGTGGGTGTGTGGTTTATGTTTTTATGTGAAGACAGTGCTGGTATGTATGCTGGAGGGCTATGTGTTCCATGTGGTGTGTTGCAAGTATTGACCTTCTCCTCTTGACCAGCTATTTTGGTCTTGGCTGGAGAAAGCATGGCTTCCAGTTTGGATGTACAAGTGTATCTCTCGCAAGTCTGAATGTTGGGAGGTAAGAGGAGAGGTTGTCAGTGTACACGAGGCAGTTGCTACATTGCCTCAGGATGCCCAAGTTCACCAGGTTAATAGGTGAAAGCACAGGGAACTGACATTTAGACATGCCTAGAGGGGTGGGCATTAATAGTAAGTACTGGATCTGTTTCCTTGTAGAACATTTAGTGCTGGTAGCACTTTTGTGTGCTACAGTAATTGCTACAAGAAGTCTGGTAAAGTGCTAACTAATAAGCTAGCAAAAGTGCAGGAGAGGAAGGAAGTAGCAGATCTAAGGGAAAAATTGAAGAGTAGACTTTGGCACTGCTCAGAAGCTTACAAACAGTCCTGGATGCAGCAAATCTGTATCTGGACTAGAGTAGTTACAGGAAAGGCAGGAAAAGAGCAAACACGGGATTTTAAACCAGAAAGTTGAAAGAGATGGAAAAACTGCCCAAACGGCCAATAAACTACAATTTCTGGGCCAGAAACCACTCCTCTTGTGGAAGATAGGCTACCTAGTGGTTACCACTCCCACTGACAAGCTAGAAGGCTTCCATCCAACACAGAAAGCCTTGGGGGGCTCAGAAGCTTAGCAACAGTCCTGGATACAGCAAATCTGTATCTGGACTAGACTAGTTACGGGAAAGGCAGGAAACAAGCTTAGATTTTTTTTTTCCAGAAAGCCGCCAAAACAGCACTAAAACAATTCAAGCGCAGTGCACGTTAGCACACTTGAGTGTGTAGCAGTATTAAAGCAAATACAGTTTAAATAAATGCAATTTATTAAATTCAAAATGTATTCTGAACTAAATTCAATTGTTTTATTCAACTCTGCAGTTAAAAAGTGCCAAAAAATATACTTATCAGATGAGAAGCACACTCTCATAACACAAGGAGGGTTTTTTTTTTAGTAAAGTGCAAAGGGAGGAAGGAGGCGCAGAAGATAATTCAAGGTTAAGAACCTAAGTGGGTTGGCCTTCTCAAATGTTCTCTCTGTATCAGGTAGAATGAACACTAGACTAGGAGGAGTGTCCCAGATCAAATTTACAGTAGGGGTGGACAACTGCAAAGCCGCCAAGTTTAACAGCACCACAGGAATAGGGTGTGTGGGAGGGAGAAAACCAGTTTCAGAACAGATCAGAAAACAGTAAACAATGTCAGCAAATATATAAAATAATTCAGTCAGAAAAAAATTATGACAGTGCAGAACTCTGAAAAGTTAAAGTGCCAAGAAATATACTTATCAGCGATATATTTCCAGATTGTTTGAGAAGCTCTCTTCAGTCAGAACACAAGGAGATTCTAACAGTGTATCCATGTGCTTGACATGCTGTCCCTCTCTGCCAATTGTTGTAATTGGCGAGTGCTCTAACTCCCATCAGCCTGATCACTGTGCAAAGAACCCAGAGTCTAACCTTAAAAACAATTCACTAAACCTAAACTGCTCCTCCCCAACCCTGACTTAGCTGTAACTCCCAGTCACTGGCTAAACCTAAAATTGCCCTCTCCTCGCTAAACTTTAATCTCCCTTCCCTGTTTTCCTTCACCATTTACCATTTTCATGAGGAGGGCTTCATTGTCTGCTATTATTGCAGCAGTTGCATCCCTTCGCTCATGTTTGAGTTTGAGTGGCTGCTCAGCAGACTGGGAAACAGTTTCTCGAGCCCATAGCATTTTGCATATTTAAGATATTCTCATTTTTTAACATTGTGTGTAAACTTTTTATACCTGTTTACAAACCTTGCATTGTTATTGATGTTCAGTGTATGGAACTTTTCTACTCAGGCCACCAGTGAAAGGGGTCCTTCTTCAGTGACTCAGTCAGCCTACCTGGCTTAACAAAGAAAAAAATAAATTAAGTAAACAAACAAACTAGCAAATGAAAGCAATGCTGTGATCACCTGGCCACAGGAAATAATATATGGAATTGCATAAAAGTTTGCGCAGATTCCACAATAAGTAGAGATAATTCTAGTCAGAATGTTGTGTGGGGAATACGAGATATCTCTTATATACTACATATATGATAAAAGCCAAAACATATACATTTAAAGCCTGGTTTCCACAGGTCCAGACAACATACTTTATACTTTTTTTTACACAGTATTAAAAAAAAAGACTAAAACCCATCAGCCATGTTAAACAAAATGTCATTATGTGACTGGATCCCTGACCTATAACAAAAGGTTGTAAGAGTGCGCTATGTAAAATTTTATTGATTGTAAAGGAGTTTTTCCAGAATGACACAGGAAACTGTATTCCATAGGTATGGAGCAATGCAGTTTCTTTTAATCATGTAGCATTCATTGAAGAGGTAATTGCAGCAGTTGATGAAGGGTTGACAATGTCTGCAGATGATCTTGATCTTCCTAAGGTGTTCAGCACCATTCCACATGTGAAATACCTGACAAATTAAAAGCATTAAACTTCAGTTCATATAATATATTGGGTAAAATGCTGGTGAAATAGACAGAGCCATTTAGAATGGGAACTGTTACCTGTTTATCCCAAAGTGGGCTGTCAGTTGTGTTTCACAGAACTCTGTACTAGAGGGCATTTTTCTAGACTATTCTTCTTAGCTGTCAAAGTGTGAAATGAGTTCTAGGTAAGAAAATATGCTGATAATCACAAACGGGTAACAGTTAATAAAGAAAAGATACCAGATTTCTTCAATATGGTTTATAAAAAATGCACACCTTAATGTTGGTAAATCTAGTGTTATGAAACTTATCAAAAAGCATGTAAATTATGATAAGAAAAGGGATGGTCATATTCTAAGAAGATATATACACCGTGGTAGACAGCACTTTAAACTTGACTTCCTGTATTTTCGTGTAGGCACTTCAGAGGTATCTGATAGGTTCAACGGTTGATAGCCCAGTACTTGCCTATCAACTTGTGAACCTAACTGTTCTTGCTTGCCATTTTAATCCTAGCCAAGTTGCCTTTTTTGTGCTCAAATTAACCTATCCCATTTGATTAGAGATTGGCCTTACTTATCCCATGTTTGATAATTATATGTTACCCTATAACTAGGATCATACCATAGATAATTTGAGAGTTCCCATGCAAGGAATATAGCATTTAGGAGTTACCTCTGTCTGTTATTAGCACAGGGGACAGTCCTGGGGTAAAGTTTCTGTTTCCCATCCATAGATCCAGTTTTTGCTTGAATGCAGACAGGTGTGAACTTTGTTTTATGTGGCTAGGGAGTCTGTTCCTCGGTGAGATATATCTGTCCCTCCAAGCTGTTCTGTTGATGTTGCAACAGAGTATTTCCGATGCCATTTGATTTGCTGATGTACAGTAGGTCCATCAGTACTGGATTGGAGGTTGCCTTGTATGCCAGACACGGGTCACCACTTGGCATTCTTTAGGAAACCGAGTATAGTGACAGGGCTTTGAGTCAGTCCATGAAGGGCATGTTGTTTAGGCCTTGTATCTTTTTAGTAAGGTATCTCTGTGGGAGTTCCAGTTTTTGCATGTGTCGGGACAGATAACATGTGAAAGGGAGCATTATATTCAATGACTGGCCTAACTAGGGCTTGGAAAAGGGAACGATGACGTCAAAAGGTGTAGACACATTCCGTAATAATGACGTCCCTAGGTGTAGACAGTCCCTATGTTTATAAGCTGGGCAATATAACACAGTCCCTATGTTTATAAGCTGTGCAATATAACGCAGTCCCTATGTTTATAAGCTGTGCAATATAAAAGGACTTTCTTACCACAGTACAAGCAGAAAATGATTGATTTCAATAATTGGCTAAGTTTCTGGTGTCAGTCTAAGGTGATCAAGTATCTGTCTGCCTGGGATGACATGATTGACAGACCTCGATGCTTTGCCAGAGATGGCCTGTGTCTGTCACCCCTGGACTTTCAGATACTGGCCAAGGCTCTTGCCACCCCTAAAGTGCCTTTCTTAGGTGGTGTTCCAAAGACCAAATTGCCACTGTAACAGTTACAGACAAATGCAATCTGAGGGTCATGCTGCTCAATGCTAGAAATCTAAATCTCAAAATGCACTCGCTCGAAGCACTCCTTAAATGGAGAACATCGACATTTGTGCTGTAACACAGACTTTGCTCAAGGCAGCAGATAGCACCCCTGCACTACCAGGCTATAACTCATTCCATACCTTCCGGTCCCAGAACATGGACAGAAGCTCCAAAGGCGTTGGTGTTTCCATATTCATAAAGGATGCACACAACTCCAGACCGGTAGCCCAATGTGACACATCAGAGATACTTCAGGTGCAGCTAACATTGGGTAAGACAGCAATTCAGGTCGTAGCCTGCTATAGGTCCCCAACCATGACCCAAGACTCTCACTTCACGTTCCTAAGCACCCTGGAGAATATTAGGGTACAACCTAACACTGTCATACTGGGTGACTGCAACTACCCCTCCATTAACGGGGAAAACTTCTCATGTACTAATACATTTACCCAACGTTTCCTGGAATTCATTAATTCCAATGCCCTGGACCAGCTCATTCTTACCCCCACTAGAGGTGGCAACATCCTTGACCTGGTCATTACTAACATGGGTGACCTTTGCTCTGCACCAATAGTCAACTCTTCCCTGGTTAGATCTGACCACAAACTAATCACTTTGAAAATCCACACCCTCCCCCCGCAAAGGTAACCACCATGAAAAACTTCTCCAAAGCTAACTTTGGGCTTCTAAAAACAGAGGTGGCTAACTTCACGGCACCCATGCAATTGGAGAATCATACACTATTGCCCTGTACGAACACATACAGAAATGTATGACTCTCGCCATACCCAATAGAACCAAGACACTCTCCTCCAAAAAAGGAAGCCAATCTGGTGGTCCTCTGCCATAAACAAACTCTACAACAGAAGGAGTAAACTGAAAGTCCAAAGACTGGAAAACCCCCATATCAGCCTCAACAAAAAGTTGAGGTCCCTCATCAAATCCTCTAAAGCTAGCTATGACAACAGAACTGCAGCAGATAGTAAAGACAACCACAAGGCATTCTATAGTTATGTAAAGAATCTCCATGGCAATACCAAGATTTGCTCAGAGCTGTTGCACAATGGCACCTCCTATACTGAGCCAACAGATATTGCCAGTATACTGGCCAACAGATTCAGTGCCAACTTTACCCCTCTCTCCCCCACCAAAGGACCAATCACAATACCAGTAGATTGCAGGGCACAGAGTATTACTGCTGCACAGGTTAAAACAGCACTGTCCAAGGCCAAGAATACAACTTCTGTGGGACCTGACAATATCTCTGCCTGTGTTCTACATGAACTACAGAGGAGCTGACACCTCACCTGTGTGCCCTGTTCAATCACAGCCTCACCTCAGACTTTGTCCCTACTGAATGGCGCACTGCTACAGTCATCCCTCTCCACAAAGGAGGAGTGACTGCAGACCCTGGGAACTATTTCCCCATTAGCCTGACAAGTCAGATATGCAAAGCTATGGAGCGCAACATTATGGACGTAATAAATAAAGATATAAGAAACTTCCAACTCTGGATCCCACACAGTTTGGTTTTGTGAAGGGTAGATCATCCCTACTCAACCTGGTTGAGTTCTTTGAGCCAGTCACCAGAGCAGTGGATGAAGGCAAGGTGGTTCATACAGCTTACCTTGATCTGGCCAAGGCCTTTGATACCATTCCCCACTCAGGAATCATAGAAAAACTCACTAAGCTAGGCATCAAGCCCTATATCACTAGGTGGGTTGCAAACTGGCTCACAGATAGAACCCACAGTGTGAAAGTAGCTGACTCCAAGTCAGACTGTTGACCAGTCATGAGTGGAGTCCCACAGGGTTCGGTCCTGGGTCCTCTCATGTTTGGTATCTGCTTCTATGAAGTTCAGGCCAACACGAAGGGACTGTGGCTGACAAAGTTCGCAGACTATTGCAAGTTGGGAGCCATAATAAACTCCCCAAGTGATGTTGGCATCCTACAGAAAGGCCTGACTGAGACCAATGACTGGTGTCAGAACCATGACCTTAAACTCAATGCCAAAAAATGTGTCATCATCCCCTTTGGGAAAAACATGGTTCCCATGAATTGCCACAGTAGTCCACTGAACACAGAAGGCATCATAAGAAATCTGGGAACACAGGTTGACAGCAACCTCTCTTTTGACTACCACATTGCCACTGTGGTCAGGAAGTCCTTCTATGTGGCACATCTTATTACTAAGGGTTTTGCATCCAGGAAGAAATAGGTCATTGTCTCCCTCTACTCTTCCCTCATTAGGCCAATCATTGAGTACAATGCCCCATATGGCATGTACCTCACTAGACACCTACAACAACTGGAGAGGCCGCAAAAGTACCTCACAAAGAGGATCTTAGGCCTTAAACACTTGTCCTATATGGACAGACTAAAAAAAACACCAACTGTTCTCTGTCTCATATCACCTACTTAGAAGCGATCTCTGCTTGACTTACAAAGCTATGTCTGACCCAGCTCTGTTAGAAATGCTGCATCTAAAGAAATCCCAATCCGTCCACACTACATGCTTCAGAGACCTCAACCTCATTACCACAATCAACAGAAGAAGCTGGAGGGACAGGTTCATAACACAGAGACTGCCCATGCTGTGGAACAGACTTCCCATACATGTCAAACAGAGCACCTCACTGGTCCTCTTCAAGAGAAATCTTGATGTGTGGATGGGAAATAGAAAATTCACCCCAGGGTTCACTCCAGTGACTCTACTTGACAGAGGCACTGGGAATTAAGGTCAGGTGGCATGATGCCAGGGTAATCCTATGGGCTAGGCTTGTAAAGGCTCCAGGGCCATTAGCCTAGTACACACCTATGAACAATGGCACATGTGGGTCAAAAGCTAGGTCACTGTCCACATAAGTTCCCAAATCCTGAACAACTTGGTCAACTCTTTGTGAGTATTGTCAGTGTGGTAGTTCCCTGGGTAGATGACTTCCCAAAGGATATGATAATAAATGTTTTTTGTCATCAGTCCATAATTTTGGTGCCAGTTATTTGTTTGGGACAAACCTTCCTACAGGATGGCTAAGTCATTTGGAGATCCAATGACTACTCCTAGGTTGCAGTCATCTACAAACGTAGTTAGCCAAAGCCCTTTGGTATTGGCTTTTACTTCAAAAAAGTAGATGCCAAACATGAATGGTCTCAGCACAGAACCCTGAGGGACTCCACTGATTACTGGTCTCTTTATGGAGGTAACTTACCTATTTTGATTTTGTGTGTCCTATTTGTGAGCCAGTTGGCAATGCAGTGGATGATGTAGGGATTTATTCCCAGTTTACTTAGCTTTTCTACCATACCTGAGTTGGTACTTGTGTCATATGCTTTGGCCAGGTCGAGGTATACAGTGTGTATCAGTTTACCTTCTTCAGTTGCTTTGCTGGCCTTTTCCAAAAAAAATCACCAGGTTGAGTAAACTTGACCTTCATAGGTTGGTACTAGGCTATCAGCCCTAGGGCCTATACAAGCCTATCCATAACAATTCCCTGGCTGTTTCTTCCCACACTATTTACTTCCTTTCTCTAAGCCAGACTGAGATGAGTCCAGTGTTTTGAGGTTCCTTGTATCCTGATAGATTAGTTCCATGATGAGTCTTTCCATGGTTCTGTATACAGACTTATGGGTCTGTAATTGCTTAGATCTGTGGAAGGTCCTCCCTTATGTCCTTATCTTCTCTTGATGTACCTGCCTTCATTTAGAATCTGTTCAAGCGAAGTTAGAAAAGCATGTTCTGTTTCCCATCTTATTAGAAAGCGCATCTAGTAACTCCATGAAGGTCACCGTATCACTTTACATCTCACTGATCTGACCGTTATTGATTACAGTACTGCATTCGTTTAGCCTTGGAACAAGACTCCTGAAAGAACAGGAAAAGGTACAAGAGTCATGTTCTAGAAAAAAGTAGGGCCGGAAAACTTAGAGTAGTTTATTTTGATCATTTAGGCTGTATGGGAGAGAACACGTTTTATCATTGACAATGCTTTGGTGTAATCAGTTTTCATACTCTAGGTTGTACAGAATTCATTTATCAATGATAGTAGCTGAATGTTACTTAAGATTTGTATATCAAGAGGGGTCTATATCAATTTGTCAGACAGTCTAGTCAGAGAATGTCTATTTGTCAAACCCACTTAGGTGAAAAGTCATTTTAGCAAAAGATTGTTTCAACAAATTATTTTACAGGGAAAAAAATTAGTGGGCCAGCTAAGGACAGTAACAAACACTACACATTTTAAAACTCTTCAAAGTGGGGGGCTTCGTCCCTCACCTCCCTAACTAAATATCACAATTCCAAGATTGCACTAAAGTCATTTGCTGAATAGAGTATTCGACAAACTGATATAGGCCATATTAAGAGTGTAGCAAGACGGTGATAGAACTCTTTACTTCTACACTAAGGCTTAAGGGAAACGATGACCAAGAGGTAATGCTTGTAACCTAAGCAACAAATGTCATCACAATAAGTAAGGTATTGTGTCAGAGTGTCACTGGGAACAACACAAAAACTGGTTAACTATTATTTCCTCTTGCATTCTGTATTCTTAACATTAATGGTTTAATCTATTGTTTTTTATCACTGCTTGTTAATTTTTTTTGAAGAGTTGTTGTAGGAGTGATGCCAAGACAAATTTAAAAACATTTTATGTCTTTCAGGTACCTGAAACTTTGGAAGATGTTGCTGTTCACTTTTCAAAAGAAGAATGGATGATGCTGAGCAAAGAGGGGAAGCAGCTGTACCAGGAGGTGATGGTGCAGAACTATGAACACATGGTGTCCATAGGTAAGGAGGATCATCCCAGCACTACATGGGGAGATGATGGTACAGAGCTATGAACACATGATGTCCATAGATAAGGAGGATCATCCCAGAGCTACACGGGGAGGTTATGGTTCAGAACTATGAACACATGGCGTCTGTAGGTAAGGAGGATCATCCCAGAGCTACATGGGGAGGTAATGGTGCAGAACTATGAACACGTGGTGTCCGTAGGTAAAAAGGATCATCCCAGAGCTGCATGGGGAAGTGATTGTACAGAACTATGAACACTTGGTGTCTGTAGGTAATGAGGATCATCCCAGAGCTACATGGGGAGGTGATGGTACAGAACTATGAACACATGGTGTCCGTAGTTAAGGAGGATCATCCCAGAGCTACATGGGGAGTTGATGGTACAAACTATGAACACATGCTGTCTGTAGGTAATGAGGATCAACCCAGAGCTACATGGGGAGGTAATGGTACAGAACTATGAACACATGATGTTCGTAGGTAAGGAGGATTCTCCCTGAGCTACATGGGGGAGTGATGGTACAGAACTATGAACACAAGGTGTCCATAAGTAATGAGGACCATCCCAGACCTACATGGGGAGGTAATGGTACAGAACTATGAACACATGGTGTCTGTAGGTAAGGAAGATTGTCCCAGAGTTACATGGGGAGGTGATGGTACAGAACTTTTATCACATGGTGTTAGTAGGTATAGATGGTACCAGAGCTACTGGGGGAGGTGGTGGTACAGAACTATGAACAACTATGACTTCATGGTGTCCATAGGTAAGGGGGATCGTCCCAAAGCTGCATGGGGAGGTGATGGTACAGAACTATGAACACACGATGTCCGTATGTAAGGAGGATCATCCCAGAACTTCATGGGGAGGTGATGGTACAGAACTATGAACACATGGTGTCCGTAGGTAAAAAGGATCATTGCAGAGCAACATGGGGAGGGGATGGTACAGAACTATGAACACATGGTGTCTGTAGGTAAGGAGGATCATCCCTGAGCTACATGGGGAGGTGATGGTTTAGAACTATGAACACATGATGTTCGTATGTAAGGAGGATCATCCTTGAGCTTCATGGGGAGGTGATGGTACAGAACTATGAACACATGGTGTCCGTAGGTAAAAAGGATCATTGCAGAGCAACATGGGGAGGTGATGGTACAGAACTATGAACACATGGTGTCCGTAGGTAAGGAGGATCATCCCAGAGCTACATGGGGAGGTGATGATACAGAACTGTTATTACATGGTGTTAGTAGGTAAAGATGGTCCCAGAACTACATGGGGAGGTGATGGTACAGAACTATGAATACATGGTGACCATAGGTAAGGAGGTTCATCCCTGACCTACATTGGGAGGTGATGGTACAGAACTATGAACACATGGTGTCCGTAGTTAAGGAGCATCATCCCAGAGCTACATGGGGAGGTGATGGTACAGAACTATGAACACATGGTGTCCGTAGTTAAGGAGGATCATCCCAGAGCTACATGGGGAGGTGATGGTACAGAACTATGAACACATGGTGTCTGTAGGTAAGGAGGATCATCACAGAGCTACATGGGGAGGTGATGGTACAGAACTATGAAATCATGGTGTCTGTAGGGGGAGAGGCTCATCCCAGAGCTACACGGGGAGGTGATGGTACAGAACTGTTATCATATGGTGTCCATAGGTAAGGATGATCGTTCCATAGCTACATGGGGAGGTATTGGTACAGAACTATGAGCACATGGTGTCTGTAGGTAAGGAAGATAGTCCCGGAGCTACTTGGTGAGGTGGTGGTGGTACAGAACTATGATCACATGGTGTCCGTAGGTAAGGAGGATCATCCCAGAGCTACATAGGGAGGTGATGGTACAGAACTATTAATACATGGTGCCCATAGGTAAGGAGGTTCATCCCTTACCTACATGGGGAGGTGATGGTACAGAACTGTTATCACATGGTGTTAGTAGGTAAAGGTGGTACCAGAGCTACACAGGGAGGTAATGGTACAGATGTGTGATCACGTGATGTCAGTAGGTAAAGATGGTACCAGAGCTACATGGGGAGGTGATGGTATAGAACTACGAACACATGGTGTCCGTGGTTAAGGAGGATCATCCCAGAGCTACATGGGGAGGTGATGGTACAGGACTATGAACACATAGTGTTCGTAGGTAAGAAGGATTATCCCAGACCTACATGTGGAGGTGATGGTACAGAACTATGAACACACGGTGTCTGTAGGTATTGAGGATCATCCCAGAGCTACACGGGGAGATGATGGTACAGAACTATGAACACATGGTGTCCGTAGTTAAGGAGGATCATCCCTGAGCTACATGGGGGAGTGATGGTACAGAACTATGAACACATGGTGTCCATAAGTAAGGAGGACCATCCCAGACCTACATGGGGAGGTAATGGTACAGAACTATGAACACATGGTGTTCGTAGGTAAGGAGGATTCTCCCTGAGCTACATGGGGGAGTGATGGTACAGAACTATGAGCACATGGTGTCTGTAGGTAAGGAGGATCATCCCAGAGTTACATGGGGAGGTGATGGTACAGAACTTTTATCACATGGTGTTAGTAGTTAAAGATGGTACCAGAGCTACTGGTGGAGGTAGTGGTACAGAATTATGAACAACTATGACTTCATGGTGTCCATAGGTAAGGATGATCATCCCAAAGCTAAATGGGGAGGTGATGGTACAGAACTATGAACACACAGTGTCTGTATGTAAGGAGGATCATTCCAGAGCTTCATGGGGAGGTGATAGTACAGAACTATGAACACATGGTGTCCGTAGGTAAAAAGGATCATCCCAGAGCAACATGGGGAGGTGATGGTACAGAACTATGAACACATGGTGTCTGTAGGTAAGGAGGATCATCCCTGAGCTACATGGGGAGGTGATGCTACAGAACTATGAACACATGGTGTCTGTAGGTAAGGAGGATCATCCCTGAACTACATGGGGAGGTGATGGTACAGAAATATGAACACATGATGTCTGTAGGTAAGGAGATTCATCCCAGAGCAATATGGGGCGGTGGCGTTACAGAACTATGATCACATGGTGTATGTAGGTAAGCAGAATCATCCCAGAGCTAGATGGGGAGGAAATGGTCCACAACTTTGATCACATGGTGACCATAGTTAAGGATGATCATCCCAGAGCTAAATGGGGAGGTGATGGTAGAGAAGTATGAACACATGGTGCCCACAGGTAAGGAGGATCATCCCAGAGCTACTTGGGGAGGTGATGGTACAGAACTATGAACACATGGTGTCCACAGATAGGGAGGATCATCCCAGAGCTAAATGGGGAGGTGATGTTGCAGAACTATGAACACATGGTGTCCATAAGTAAGGAGGATCATCCCTGAGCTACATGGGGAGGTGATGGTACAGAATTATGAACACATGGTATCCATAAGTAAGGAGGAACTTCCCAGAGCTACATGGGGAGGTGATGATACAGAACTGTTATTACATAGTGTTAGTAGTTAAAGATGGTCCCAGAACTACATGGGGAGGTGATGGTACAGAACTATGAACACTGTGTCCGTAGGTAAAAAGGATCATCCCAGAGCAACATGGGGAGGTGATGGTACAGAACTATGAACACGTGGTGACTGTAGGTAAGGAGGATCATCCCTGAGCTTGATGGGGAGGTGATGGTACAGAACTATGAACACATGGTGTCTGTAGGTAAGGAGGATTATCCCAGAGCTGCATGGAGAGGTGATGGTACAGACGTGTTATCACATGGTGTTAGTAGGTAAAGGTGGTACCAGAGCTACACAGAGAGGTAATGGTATATGTGTGTGATCACATGATGTCAGTAGGTAAAGATGGTACCAGAGCTACATGGGGAGGTGATGATACAGAACTATGAACAAATGGTGTCCGTAGTTAAGGAGGATCATCCTAGAGCTACATGGGGAGGTGATGGTACAGAACTATGAACACATGGTGTGTGTAGGTAATGAGGATTGTCCCAGAGCTACATAGGGAGATGATGGTACAGAACTATGACCACATGGTGTCTGTAGGTTATGAGGATCATCCCAGAGCTACATGGGGAGGTGATGGTACAAACTATGAACACATGGTGTCTGTAGGTAAGGAGGATCAACCCAGAGCTACATGGGGAGGTAATGGTACAGAACTATGAACACATGGTGTTTGTAGGTAAGGAGGATTCTCCCTGAGCTACATGGGGGAGTGATGGTACAGAACTATGAACACATTGTGTCCGTAGGTAAAAAGGATCATCCCAGAGCAACATGGGGAGGTTTTGGTGCAGAACTATGAACACATAGTGTCCATAGGGAAGGAGGATCAACCCAGAGCTACATGGGGAGGTAATGGTACAGAACTATGAACACATGGTGTTTGTAGATAAGGAGGATTCTCCCTGAGCTACATGAGGGAGTGATGGTACAGAACTATGAACACATGGTGTCCATAAGTAAGGAGGACTATCCCAGACCTACATGGGGGGGGGGGGGTAATGGCACAGAACTATGTTCATAGGTAAGGAGGATTCTCCCTGAGCTACATGGTGGAGTGATGGTACAGAACTATGAGCACATGGTGTCTGTAGGTAAGGAGGATCGTCCCAGAGTTACATGGGGAGGTGCTGGTACAGAACTTTTATCACATGGTGTTAGTAGGTAAAGATGGTACCAGAGCTACTTGGTGAGGTGGTGGTACAGAACTATGAACAGCTATGACTTCATGGTGTCCATAGGTAAGGGGGATCATCCCAAAGCTACATGGGAAGGTGATGGTACAGAACTATAAACACATGGTGTCTGTATGTAAGGAGGATCATACCAAAGCTTCATGGGGAGGTGATGGTATAGAACTATGAATACATGATGTCCATAGGTAAAAAGGATCATCCCAGAGCAACATGGGGAGGTGATGGTACAGAACTATGAACACATGGTGTCTGTAGGTAAGGAGGATCATCCCTGAGCTACATGGGGAGGTGATGGTACAGAACTGTGAACACATGGTGTCTGTAGGTAAGGAGGATCATCCCTGAGCTACATGGGGTGGTGATAGTACAGAACTATGAACACATGGTGTCTGTAGGTAAGGAGATTCATCCCAGAGCAACATGGGGCGTTGATGGTGCAGAACTATGAACACATGGTATCTGTAAGTAAGGCAGATCATCCCAGAGCTACATGGAGAGGTGGCGTTACAGAACTATGATCACATGGTGTCTGTAGGTAAGCAAAATCATCCCAGAGCTAGATGGAGAGGAGATGGTACAGAATTATGAACACATGGTGTCCATAGGTAAGGAGGTTCATCCCTGACCTACATGGGGAGGTGATGGTACAGAACTATGAACACATGGTGTCCGTAGCTAAGGATGATCATCACTTAGCAACATGGGGAGGTGATGGTACAGAATTATGAACACATGGTGTCTGTAGGTAAGGAGGATCATCCCAGAGGTATATGGGTTGGAGATGGTACAGAACTTTTATCACATGGTGTTATTAGGTAAAGATGGTCCCAGAGCTACATGGGGAGGTGAAGGTACAGAACTATGAACACATGGTGTCCATAGCTAAGGATGATCATCCCAGAGCTAAATGGGAAGGTGATGGTACAGAAGTATGAACACATGGTGCCCACAGATAAGGAGGATCATCCCAGAGCTACTTGGGGAGGTGATGGTACAGAATTATGAACACATGGTGTCTGTAGGTGAGGAGGATCATCCCTGAGCTACATGGGGAGGGAATGGTACAGAATTATGAACACATGGTGTCTGTAGGTAAGGAGGATCATCCCAGAACTACATGGGGAGGTGATGGTACAGAACTATGAGTACATGGTGACCATAGGTAAGGAGGTTCATCCCTGACCTACATGGGGAGGTGATGGTACAGAACTATGAACACATGGTGTCCATAGCTAAGGATGATCATCGCTGAGCTACATGGGGAGGTGATGGTACAGAATTATGAACACATGGTGTCTGTAGGTAAGGAGGATCATCCCAGAGGTGCATGGGTTGGAGATGGTACAGACTTTTTATCACATGGTGTTATTAGATAAAGATGGTCCCAGAGCTACATGGGGAGGTGAAGGTACAGAGCTATGAACACATGATGTCCGTAGGTAAGGAGGATCATCCTGGAGCTACATGGGGAGGTGATGGTACAGAACTATGAACATATGGTGTCTGTAGGTAAGGAAGATAGTCCCAGAGCTACTTGGTGAGGTGGTGATACAGAACTATGATCACATGGTGTCCGTAGGTAAGGAAGATCATCCCAATGCTACATGGGGAGATAATGGTACAGAACTATGAACACATGGTGTCTGTAGATAAGTAGGATCATCCCAGAGCTACATAGGGAGGTGATGGTACAGAACTATGAATACATGGTGTCCATAGGTAAGGAGGTTCATCCCTGACCTACATGGGGAGGTGATGGTACAGAACTGTTATCACATGGTGTTAGTAGGTAAAGGTGGTACCAGAGCTACACAGGGAGGTAATGGTACAGATGTGTGATCACATGATGTCAGTAGGTAAAGATGGTACCAGAGCTACATGGGGAGGTGATGATACAGAACTATGAACACATGGTGTCTGTAGTTAAGTAGGATCATGCCAAAGCTACATAGGGAGGTGATGGTAGAGAACTATGAATACATGGTGTCCATAGATAAGGAGGTTCATCCCAGAGCTACATGGGGAGGTGATGGTACAGAACTATGAACACATGGTGTCTGTAGTTAAGGAGGATCATCCCAGAGCTACATGGGGAGGAGATGGTACAGAACTATGAACACATGGTGACCGTAGTTAAGGAGGATCATCCCAGAGCTACATGGGGAGGTGATGGTACAAAACTATGAACACATGGTGTCCATAGGTAAGGATCATCATCCCAGTGCTACATGGGGAGGTGATGGTACAGAAGTATAAACACATAGTGTCTGTAGTTAAGGAGGATCATCCCAGATGTCCTTCAAGGATGCATCTGCAGTCCTTACATATGGGTTGTCCTGCCTCAGGCAGCCCCTCGGTCGGCCGGATTCCAAAGTCTGGGTCCGGCATCGGCTGATGTCGCCCCTCTCCTGACGTCAGAGCACCTGGGATATAAAAGCGTCAGCCAACGCCATCTTCCTCAGTCTTTCTTGCCGCGCGGTGCCCGAAGCAGAAGCAGTTCGCAAGTGCCAGTCAGCCAGCTCCTGTAATTTCAGCTACCGAAGACTTCAAAAAGCTAAGTACCCCGTTGGGGACTCTTTCTTGCCTCAGCCGATGTCAGATCAAATGGTTAAAGTTAATAATTGTTTAACTTGTGGAAAACAAATACCTCATAAGGATTTCCACTCTTACTGCCTACCCTGCCTGGGCCCAGACCATGACTTCTCGGCCTGTGCAGCCTGTGCTTCCTTCAACAGACGCACTCTTAGGCGTTGGGCGGAGTTTGCAGAGGAATTTTTTGGGGAGAATTACTGTTACAATATGCCGTCGGAGCTTCCGACTCCTCATTTGCCCAAAAAACGGAAGGCCAAGGACCGACACACGCGGACCGTGGTTTCGGCCGAAACCACACCTAGGCCTACCGCGAGTGTCTCGGTCTCTGCTGAAACCGAATCCTTGATACTTCCGACCGACGAAACCGCACAACCGACAACCTCGGTCCCGGAGGCCACCTCTGAGTCGGTCATAGAATTTCCCTCTGAAACCGGTGCTCTGGAAATCTCCAACACCATTCCTCTGGATAAAACTACTCCAGCACGTGGGGCAGCCAGGCCACCTGTATCCATGTCCATAAAGGCATTTTCACGTGCTAAAGCTGCTAAACAGCCAAAATCTCTCCCTCCCAAGGCTATTCCTCAGGGATCCTCTACCGGTTCACAGATTTTAAGTTTAGCTGAGGACCTTATTTCCTTAATTAGGGGCTCTCAGCCACACCCGGACAGGGGCTCTCAACCTCCTCTAGACAAAAGGCCCAGGGTTGAGCACACAGATCCCCAGTCTTCTGATGAGGCCTCAGATGACTCTGCTCTATCAGACTACCAAGAGGAGGCCTTTACGGCCTACGAGGATTCTGATGCAGAGGAATCTATTCCCTCGGCCTTCCCTTCTGAAGAGTTGTCCTTTGGGGAGACCCTTCACTCCATGAGAGAGCATTTCAAATGGCAGGGCCAGGAATTCTCTGATTCCAGGAAGAGGTTAAGGTCTTTTTTGCATTTACCTCAGCATAGACCTTTGGCTATTCCTCCTGTTTTAAATGTCATTGATGATGTGTACTCTAGTATTTCTCCAGACTCCTTTCCTCCGGCTCCTATCAAACCCGACAGGTACTACAGGGTCCCGGACTCACATCATTTCCTTTACAAGGGCCACTCTGCTGACCCAGAAACTATTTCCCAGGGCCCTAAAGGGGTTGCAACTTCCACTACTAAAAATCCACTTCCTTCTGAAAGGGAGTCCAGGGCTTTAGAGAGATGGGGTAAAAAAGTGTATACTTCTTCCACTCTTTTATGAGGGCATTAAATTGTCAATTCCATATGATACAGTACCAAGAGTATTTGTTAGATGAATTGCATAAAAAACTATCTTTACCTGAGCCCCTAGACCGCAAGGCACTTCAGGATCTGGTACATAACTCCCAGCAGGTTAGCAACCATTTCTTGCAGTGTGGTTATGATGCATTGGAAGCTTCATGTAGGTCAGCAATGACAGGTGCAGTCATACATAGACATGCTTGGCTGAAGGAACAAACTCTGCCAGACCATGTTAAAGCAAAGCTACTGGATGCTCCGCTGGAAAAGCAAAAGTTATTTGGCTCCACGGCTCAAGAGGTCTTAAAGAAATTTGAGGAAAAGGCTAAATCAGTACAAACAGTCAAAGATTTTCTCCAGGTCCAACCACCAAGATTCAGCAGAAATTGGCCTTCTAAGAATTGGTCCTTTCCGGACACAGACAGATCTCAAAGAGGCAGAAACAGGCGTGCCAGAGGTAGAGGGCAAGCTCGAGGCTCCTACAGAGGACGGCAATGGCAGCCTCCTAACCAGAGAAGTACTGCAGGGCCTACAACTACTACACAAGGACCATCTCAATGACTTGACTTTGTCCCCGCTAACCAGGGCTCAGTTGGAAGCACCTTTGGGCGGAAAGCTATCTTTATTCTCAAAAAATTGGCACAGTATTACAAAGGACAAATGGACACTGCAAATAATAGACAAAGGATACAGGTTCCATTTTCATACATTACCAAAAAGGCAAGGCATGCCAAACCTGCCACCAAACCAAAGGGCAGAGGCTTTCAAACAAATTTCCAAACTACTACAAATGAAAGCAATAGAAAGGGTTCCTCTCACAGAACAAGGCCAAGGATTTTATTCCAGACTATTCCTTGTTCCAAGAAAAGAAAAGCAATGGAGGCCTATTCTGGACTTATCCGCACTGAATACTTACCTCATTGTGCCAAAATTCAAAATGCTGACCTTACAGCAACTCCTTCCCATGCTGGGCAAGGGGTCCTGGCTGGTAACTCTAGACCTCAAGGAGGCATACCTGCATGTCCCTATCAGACAAAGTTGCAGAAGACACCTCAGATTTCTTGCAGGTTCAGAGCATTATCAATTCTCAGCATTGCCCTTTGGCTTATCTACTGCGCCCAGAGTATTCACGAAATGCCTGGCATCAGTAATTGCACATTGCAGACTTCAGGGGATTCAAATATATCCATACCTGGATGACTGCCTCATACAAGCGGACAGCCAGCAAACACTGGTAAAACACTTAAACTATGCCATCCAACTACTACAGGCCTTGGGATACGCAGTCAACATTCAGAAATCAAGACTTGTTCCATCCCAACAAATAATTTTCCTGGGTGTAAAACTGGATACAAACACCCAAATGGCTTTTCTCACAGAAGAAAAACAAGCACAACTACCGGATTATTTCAGAAATCTGACAACACAAACCCAGCTAACTGCAAGGGAAATCCTGCAGGCCCTGGGTTTCATGACATCTTGCATTCTTCTGATTCCACAAGCAAGGCTGCATATGAGGAAACTACAATGGTACCTAAGGAGTCTATGGTCTCAGCACAGTCACAGCCTAGAAACTTTGATCCCCCTCATTCCATGCCTTCAAAAGGAATTCCTGTGGTGGGCAAAAGCAAGCCAGACAAACATGGGCCTGCCTTTCAGCAAGCCACATACCAGCCAAACCGTTACAACGGACGCTTCAGATCATGGATGGGGAGCACACATGGAGGGCAGATGCAGTCAAGGACAATGGACACAAAAAGAATTGCATCTGCACATCAGCCAAAAGGAAATGCTGGCAGTGATACATTCCATCGAGACTCTCAAACACTTCCTGCACCAAGGTCACCTGTTAATAAAGACAGACAATACCACAGTTATGTGGTATATAAACAAGCAAGGAGGTACCCATTCATACCCTCTTTGCAGGCTGGCAATGAATCTGTGGGAACTCTCCCTAAAACTCAATATAGAGCTACAATCCCAGTTCGTACCAGGAAAAGACAATGTACTGGCGGACAGCCTGAGCAGAAACATCATGGATCCACAGGAATGGATGTTGCACCCAGATATCTTTCTCCAGATAACACAATCATGGGGAAGGCCGGACATAGATCTTTTTGCCTCCCACCACAACCATCAACTGAGGAAATTCTGCACAAGGACATACCATCCTCAAGCATGGAAAGTGGACGCCCTCTCCTTCAGCTGGAATACTCTAACAGTATATGCATTCCCACCGCTGCCACTAATGACCAAGGTCTTACTGAAGATCAGGACAGAGCAACCAAAAGTGATTCTGATAGCTCCGTACTGGCCAAGACAACACTGGTACCCACTGTTAAGGAGCATGTCACGCACAAAACCTTGGCCTCTACCACAATGGCCACTTCTAATGACACAACACAATTACGAGACTCTGCACTCCAGCCTCAAAACCAGCTGACAGCCTGGAAAATACCTTGACTCCTCACCAGGATAAACTATCCAAGAGGGTACAGGATATCATCATGGAAGCCCGGCGTCCTTCCACAAGAAAAGCATATTCAGCAAAATGGAAAAGATTTTGTACCTGGAACACCACAAAGGGTCAAGATCCGACAGTCATGAGCATTCCACATATTCTGGAATACTTGACTGAAATGCTCCATAATGGCCTTTCTTATTCCTCCATAAAAATTCATGCTTCAGCAATTTCAGCAGAGTACAACACTGATCCACCTGTATTCTCTCATCCTCTACTAAGGCAGTTTCTAAGAGGGATAAAAAACATCAACCCTCCAAGGAAACCACCAGTGCCTACATGGGACCTTAACTTCATGTTGGAAAAATTAACTCTTCCTCCATTCGAACCAGCAGCATCTTCAGAACTACAATTCCTATCTTGGAAGACTGCCTTCCTTCTGGCCATAACCTCAGCAAGAAGAGTATCTGAGTTACATGCCCTCATGGCAATACAGCCATTTCTCATTTTTCATCAGGACAGAGTCTCTTTGAGAACCAATCCTTCATTCATGTCAAAGGTGGTATCCAGGGTTTCACTGAATCAAGCTATTCACCTGCCAACCTTCTTTCCAAATCCACAAAATAAAGGAGAGAAACTTCTGCATACTTTGGACATTCACAGACAGTTGCGCTACTACTTGGACAGAACTAAGACTTACAGAAAAACTGACCAACTCTTTGTAGCATATGCTGCTGGTGTACAAGGAAAAGCAATTTCCAAACAGACAATTTCAAAATGGATAGGAAATTGCATTCGGTTCTGTTACTCTTTTCATGGAAAAGCTGTGCCAGCTAACATAAGGCCTCATTCCACCAGAGCAACAGCCACCTCCACAGCCTTCTTAAGAGGGGTGGCTACAAAGGACATTTTAGAAGCTGCTAGATGGAGCTCCATGCATACATTTTCCAAGCATTACAACTTGCTCTTATATTCCAGATCCAGAGCAGGCTTTGCTAGTGCAGTCCTGCAGGGCATGTTAGCTACACCATCCCTTTCTTAGGTCCTACCTCATCCAGCTGGGCTATGGTATTCTACCCATATGTAAGGACTGCAGATGCATCCTTGAAGGACATAGTACAGTTTTGTACCTACCATAAATGTAGATGTCTGATAGGTATGCATCTGCAGACAGGTTTTCCCTTCCTCCTACCCCTCTGTGGTATACTATGGGTACATATCCCTCTTTTTAGCTAGCTGGGGTTATCTTTTATGGTGTATTTGTTTTTTATTGCTGTGCATGTTTGGAATTTTTTCATCTCTCCAAATTTAGCCTTACTTAGAGGGCAACTGGAATCTGGGGCAAGAAAAACTGAGGAAGATGGCGTTGGCTGACGCTTTTATATCCCAGGCGCTCTGACGTCGGGAGAGGGGCGACATCAGCCGACGCCGGACCCAGACTTTGGAATCCGGCCGACCGAGGGGCTGCCTGAGGCAGGACAACCCATATGTAAGGACTGCAGATGCATACCTATCGGACATCTACATTTATGGTAGGTACAAAACTGTACTATCTACATGGGGAGGTGATGGTACAGAACTATGAACACATGGTGTCCATAGTTAAGGAGGATCATCCCAGAGCTACACTGGGAGGTGATGGCACTGAACTGTTTCACATGGTGCCCATAGGTAAGGAGGATCATCCCAGAGCTACATGGCGAGATAATAGTACAGAACTATGAACACATGGTGTGTGTAGGTGAGGAGGATCATCCCAGAGCTACATGGGGAGATGATGCTACAGAACTGTTATCACATGGTGTTAGTAGGTAAAGTTGGTACTAGAGCTGCACAGGGAGGTAATGGTACAGATGTGTGATCACATTATGTCATTAGGTAAAGATGGTACCAGAGCTACATAGGGAGGTGATGATACAGAACTATGAGCATATGGCGTCCGTAGTTAAGGAGGATCATCCCAGAGCTACATGGGGAGGTGATGGTACAGAACTATGAACACATGGTGTCCCTGGTTAAGGAGGATCATCACAGAGCTACATGGGGAGGTGATGGTACAGAAGTATGAATGCATGGTGTTCGTAGGTAAGGAGGATCATCCCAGAGCTATATGGGGAGGTGATGGTACAGAAGTATGAACACATGGCCTCCTTAGTTAAGGAGGATTGTCCCAGAGCTGCATGGGGAGGTGATGGTACAGAACTATGAACACATGGTGTCCGTAGTTAAGGAGGATAATCTCAGAGCTACATGGGGAGGTGATGGTTCAGAACTATGAACACATGGTGTCCATAGGTAAGGAGGATCATTCTAGTTCTACATGGGTAGGTGATGGTACAGAAGTATGAACACATAGTATCTGTAGTTAAGGAGGATAATCCCAGATCTACATGGGGAGGTGATGGTACAGAGCTATGAACACATGGTGTTCGTAGTTAAGGAGGATCATCCCAGAGCTACACGGGGAGGTAATGGCACTGAACTGTTATCACATGGTGCCCATAGGTAAGGAGGATCATCCCTGACCTACATGGGGAGGTGATTATCACATGGTGCCCATAGGTAAGGAGGATCATCCCTGACCTACATGGGGAGGTGATGGTACAGAACTGTTATCACATGTTAGTAGATAAAGTTGGTACTAGAGCTACACAGGGAGGTAATGGTACAGATGTGTGATCACATGATGTCATTAGGTAAAGATGGTACCAGAGCTACATAGGGAGGTGATGATACAGAACTATGAACATATGGTGTCCGTAGTTAAGGAAGATCATCCCAGAGCTACATGAGGAGGTGACGGTACAGAACTATGAACACATGGTGTCCATAGGTAAGGAGGATCATCCCAGAGCTACATGGGGAGGTGATGGTACAGAACTATGAACACATAGTGTCTGTAGTTAAGGAGGATCATCCCAGATCTACATGGGGAGGTGATGGTACAGAACTATGAACACATGGTGTTCGTAGTTAAGGAGGATCATCCCAGAGCTACACGGGGAGGTAATGGCACTGAACTGTTATCACATGGTGCCCATAGGTAAGCAGGATCATCCCAGAGCTACATGGTGAGATAATAGTACAGAACTATGAACACATGGTGTGTGTAGGTGAGGTGGATCATCCCAGAGCTACATGGGGAGATGATGTTACAGAACTATGAACACATGGTGTCCGTAGTTAAGTAGGATCATCCCAGAGCTACATGGGGAGGTGATGGTACAGAACTATGAACACATGGTGTCCGTATGTAGGGAGGATTGCCCAGAGCTACATGGGGTGGTGATGGTACAGAACTATGAACACATGGTGTCCATAGGTAAGGCGGATCATCCCGGAGCTACATGGGGAGGTGATGGTACAGAACTATGAACTCATGGTGTCTGTAGGTAATGAGGATCATTCCAAAGTTACATTGGGAGGTGATGGTGCAGAACCATGAAGACATGGTGTCTGTTGGTAAGGAGGATCATCCCTGAGCTACATGGGGCAGTGATGGTACAGAACCATGAACATATGGTGTCTGTAGGTAAGGGGGATCTTCCCTGACCTACATAGGGAGGTGATGGTGCAGAACTATGAACACATGATGTCCCTGGTTAAGGAGGACCATCCCAGAGCTACATGGGGAGGTGATGGTACAGAAGTATGAATGCATGGTGTCCGTATTTAAGGAGGATCATCCCAGAGCTACATGGGGAGGTGATGGTACAGAAGTATGAACACATGGTGTCCTTAGTTAAGGAGGATTGTCCCAGAGCTGCATGGGGAGGTGATGGTACAGAACTATGAACACATGGTGTCCGTAGTTAAGGAGGATCATCTCAGAGCTACATGGGGATGTGATGGTTCAGAACTATGAACACATGGTGTCCATAGGTAAGGAGGATCATCCTAGTTCTACATGGGGAGGTGATGGTACAGAAGTATGAACACATAGTGTCTGTAGTTAAGGAGGATAATCCCAGATCTACATGGGGAGGTGATGGTACAGAACTATGAACACATGGTGTTTGTAGTTAAGGAGGATCATCCCAGAGCTACACGGGGAGGTAATGGCACTGAACTGTTATCACATGGTGCCCATAGGTAAGGAGGATCATCCCTGACCTACATGGGGAGGTGATTATCACATGGTGCCCATAGGTAAGGAGGATCATCCCTGACCTACATGGGGAGGTGATGGTACAGAACTGTTATCACATGTTAGTAGATAAAGTTGGTACTAGAGCTACACAGGGAGGCAATGGTACAGATGTGTGATCACATGATGTCATTAGGTAAAGATGGTACCAGAGCTACATAGGGAGGTGATGATACAGAACTATGAACATATGGTGTCCGTAGTTAAGGAAGATCATCCCAGAGCTACATGAGGAGGTGACGGTACAGAACTATGAACACATGGTGTCCATAGGTAAGGAGGATCATCCCAGAGCTACATGGGGAGGTGATGGTACAGAACTATGAACACATAGTGTCTGTAGTTAAGGAGGATCATCCCAGATCTACATGGGGAGGTGATGGTACAGAACTATGAACACATGGTGTTAAGGATCATCCCAGAGCTACACGGGGAGGTAATGGCACTGAACTGTTATCACATGGTGCCCATAGGTAAGCAGGATCATCCCAGAGCTACATGGCGAGATAATAGTTCAGAATGTTTAACACATGGTGTGTGTAGGTGAGGAGGATCATCCCAGAGCTACATGGGGAGATGATGGCACAGAACTATGAACACATGGTGTCCATATGTAGGGAGGATTGCCCAGAGCTACATGGGGTGATGATGGTACAGAACTATGAACACATGGTGTCTATAGGTAAGGCAGATCATCCCAGAGCTACATGGGGAGGTGATGGTACAGAACTATGAACACATGGTGTCCATAGGTAATGAGGATCATTCCAAAGTTACATTGGGAAGTGATGGTGCAGAACCATGAAGACATGGTGTCTGTTGGTAAGGAGGATCATCCCTGAGCTACATGGGGCAGTGATGGTACAGAACCTTGAACATATGGTGTCTGTAGGTAAGGGGGATCTTCCCTGACCTACATGGGGAGGTGATGGTACAGAACTATGAGCACATGGTGTCTGTAGGTAAGGAGGATCATCCCAGATCTACATGAGAGAATTGATGGTACAAACTATGAACACATGGTGTCTGTAGGTATTGAGGATCATCCTAGAGCTACATGAGAGAGCTGATGGTACAAACTGTGAACACATGGTGTCTGTAGTTAAGGAGGATCGTCCCAGAGTTACATGAGGAAGTAATGGTACAAAACTGTTATCACATGGTGTTAGTAGGTAAAGATGGTACCAGAGCTACATGGGGAGGTAATGGTTCAGAACTATGAACACATGGTGTCTGTAGGTAAGGTGGATCATCCCAGAGCTACATGGGGAGATAATGTTACAGAACTGTTATCATGTGGTGTTAGTAGGTGAAGATGGTACCAGAGCTACACAGGGAGGTAATGGCACAGATGTGTGATCATATGGTGTTGGTAGGTAAGGATAGTCCCACAGTTACACCAAGAGGTGATGGTACAGAATTATGATTACATGACATCATTAGGTAAGGAGGGGTATCCCAGACCTACATGGGGAGATGATGGTATGGATCTATGATCACACGGTATCAATGGATAAAGATAGTGCCAGAGTTACACAACAAGGTGTTGTTACAGAACTGTTATCAAATGGTGTCAGTAAGTAAGTTCCCATAGCTACACTGTGAGGTGATGGTACAGAACTATGATCACATTGTGTCAGTAGGTATAGAGGAGGGTCCCAAAGCTACACAGTGAGGTGATGGTAATGATATAAAACTGGAAGTACATGGTGTCAGTACATATGGAAGATGGACTCAAAGCCAGGCACAAAGGTAGAAGTGTGAGCTCATGATAGTAATAGATTAAATGATTTCTTTCACGGGTGGAAACCTTATTTGTTGGTGCAAACTTTCCTTTCATTTTAATTTCTGTACACTCCCCCTTGGTAGTGCATTATTCCACTCAGCTCCTGTTCCATGGTGTTGCTTTCCTGTTGTGCAACATGTAACACAGTTCACAAACCTGTCTCTCTCTGTCTTCCTTGGAATGTCTCATTTGATGTTGTGGTTATGTTTCTACCAGTGGGCAGTAACTTCCACTGTCCATAGCTGTACACTTGTCAGTTATGTTATAGTGCCTTCACATCCGTCTTGGGGTCTTGTGCAGGTCACACTGTATTTTCTTTTGTTTTGTGCTTGCCCTGAAAAATGTGTTTTGTTCAAGCTAGTGCTGGATGGCTCCACATCCTTTTTGTTTGCTTCTGTGATCCCAAGTAATATGGTGACCCAGTGGATCCATGTTCTGTGTCTTTCTGCCCAAAGTCGTGTCATAAGTGGATTTATCTGGTTTCTATTGGTACTTATTCTAGGTTTAGTTATCTTTCTGTTCCTTGTTAGAATTGCCTTACTGCTTTCTACCCCCCACACTAACTCTTCTACAAGCCAGTCTTCTGCATCCTGGGAAAAATGCTGTACAGCATTCCACCACCTCACTTAGTCTCCTAATGCTTCCTTCTGTCTCCTTGGAAATGGTGTCTTACAGCATTCCAGGCCCCGGTAAGTGTCCTAAAACATGGTCTGTTCCTGAACTCTTATCACTTACATTTCAGATAGAAGTCCACTCTTAGTGCCACTGTCTCATTTTCAAACAGTAAACACTCCAAAAATACTCCTGTGCTAAAAGAAAAGATAACACGGAAATGAAGCTGTGAAGGACCACTCATTCTAAGGTACCTTATGAGTTTAATGACAATGTTTTGTGTCTTATAGGAAAACACAGCTGGAAGGGCAGTACACATAAGTAAACACATCTATAAAGTGTCTATGTTCCATTTTTATTGTTTTATTTGCTATTGCAGTCTAACTCATGTTTTCAGATACCTGGTACTTTGACAATACTGAGTAACATTACTACAGACATGATTTTGTGAATTCATGGTTTGTAGTGCAGTCTAACTCACGTTTACAGATGTCTGGTGCTGTGACAGTACTGAATAACATTACTACAGACATAATTTTCTGAATTCACAGTTTATAGTGCAGTCTAACTCAGGTTTACAGATGCCTGCTACTGTGATTATATTGAATAACATTACTACAGACATGATCATCCTGTGTGATTAATGGTGCCACTATTAAATTAAAAAAGAAAGGCGCATGTCAGACAGAAAGGGTAGTATACTGTGCCCTCTGTACGGTTTGTCCCGCTTTTTATATTGGGAAAACTGAAAGAAAGTTAAAATGTGTAATTTATGAACATCTTAGGGATATAAGATTGGTGAAGGATATGAATGCACTTGCAAAACACTGTAAGGATTTTGGAGGACACAGTTTCAAATTCATTATTATTGATGTTCTTGAGATCAACCCGCGGGATTGTCACTGGACCTTGCAGTTGGAGAAACAGGAAGCCTTATAGCAAATTGACCTGGCCAGGAATTAATGATGCCCTGACCATAGCTTGTTTTTTAAAACTGAAAGGATTAAACAGATAATAATATATCTTTATAATAATAATAATTATCTTCAAGTTTGCTAATTTTGTGTGTTTTATTGTATTCATAACATTTTAAATTATGTTTTTATATGTGAATGGATTTACAACCTTTTAATTGTTATAAGGTTTTGAAAGCAATGACATATGCACAATCTTACTGGTGTGATGATAATGAAGGGGCTGATCTTTACATTTAAAAAGTAACCTTTTGGCAGTGTGTTTTATTCTTGAAAATGTCTCTGAATTAGCAGAGACAAAAGAGCTTGAATTAGTGTGGTTCCAGTTATTTATTTTATGTGAATAAAGTGCAGTTTTCTAACTTGGACTTTGTCGCTGTTCCTGAACCTACTGCTACGGATTTTTATACTTTTGTATCTTTATATACTTCTTTGAAACATAAAATCAAATGTCCTGTTATGTACTATCATAAAACATGATGTGACTAAAACAATTAGTCCTAACGTAGGCTGGCTTATTACCAAGCCTGCTTCCTCTTTTGTGCCTTTGATTTTACAGGTACTTAATAGAAATAATGCCATTAAGCCCTGGGTGTGCTCCTTCTACAGAAGGGCAATTAATGCTGGGTGATGGTGATGGGTACCCCAGGCGCAAGGATTCAGTGGCAGTGATCAGCAGATGCTGAAGGTATTTATGAAGTTACAATGGTGTAGCAGCTTCATGAATGATTATTAGTGATCATAGCTTAAGTACTATACTGTAGTGATTCTGCAGCAGCCTAGCAAGCTACATGTTACATTTCTAGCACAGCTCGCTACAATTTCAAATCAGAAGAGAGGATTTTGTTTTCTTGTTTTTTAGACTTTTTTTGTTTGCTTATCAGTTATTTTTGTTGAGGAGAGGAGTGTAGTCAATGGGAACTACACAGGATGCCAGGTGACCTATATACTGTTCTGCTCCTGAATTCAGTAAAAATCTCCTTCTGTTTTATCCAAAAGCATTCCAGAGTCATCACCTCTTTCATCCGGTTTTAAGCTGTCTAAAGCAATTTTAATTGTGTTTTTGTTTTAAATCATAATATTATGTGTCTATACAGTGCACTGTTTGTTTCGTTCTTCCTAACATAACAGAGTTCATAGAGTCTTTAGTTTATCCGTGTAATGGTCTTCCTGACATCAAATGCTTTGCATGTATCACACATAGTCAAGTAGACATTGCAGTGGACAAGCATTTAAATGTCCATGTGCTCCTATAGACTCTTCGTATCAAAGTATCACTACATATGGAATGTTCTATACATATCTAACACTGGTAACAAAACCCACAGCTATATGTATCTTTTTTTTCTGTGTTACATACTTGATTTAAACTGTTTTTCCAAAATTGTCTTCAAATTAAATACTTTCTAAGATAAGGCTTTTATTCTTATAAAATGTTCAGCTCTTGATGTCTCTGCAAAATTTTCAATTTATTTGTGATGATTCTCTTTATAGTGTAGCTATTTACAGTAGTACAACCTGCACCCACGGCAGTGTGCCATCTCGTTATAGTGTAGCTATCTACAGTAGTATAATCTGCACCCACGGCAGTGTGCCATCTCGTTATAGTGTAGCTATCTACAGTAGTATAATCTGCACCCACGGCAGTGTGCCATCTCGTTATAGTGTAGCTATCTACAGTAGTATAATCTGCACCCACAGCAGTGTGCCATCTCGTTATAGTGTAGCTATCTATAGTAGTATAATCTGCACCCACGGCAGTGTGCCATCTCGTTATAGTGTAGCTATCTACAGTAGTATAATCTGCACCCACGGCAGTGTGCCATCTCATTATAGTGTAGCTATCTACAGTAGTATAATCTGCACCCACGGCAGTGTGCCATCTCGTTATAGTGTAGCTATCTACAGTAGTATAATCTGCACCCACGGCAGTGTGCCATCTCGTTATAGTGTAGCTATCTACAGTAGTATAATCTGCACCCACGGCAATGTGCCATATCTTTATAGTGTAGCTATTTACAGTAGTATAATCTGCACTCACGGCAGTGTGCCATCTCATTATAGTGTAGCTATCTATAGTAGTATAATCTGCACCCACGGCAGTGTGCCATCTCGTTATAGTGTAGCTATCTACAGTAGTATAATCTGCAGCCACGGCAGTGTGCCATCTCGTTATAGTGTAGCTATCTACAGTAGTATAATCTGCACCCACGGCAGTGTGCCATCTCGTTATAGTGTAGCTATCTACAGTAGTATAATCTGCACCCACGGCAGTGTGCCATCTCTTTATAGTGTAGCTATTTACAGTAGTATAATCTGCACCCACGGCAGTGTGCCATCTCGTTATAGTGTAGCTATCTATAGTAGTATAATCTGCACCCACGGCGGTGTGCCATCTCGTTATAGTGTAACTATCTACAGTAGTATAATCTGCACCCACGGCAGTGTGCCATCTCGTTATAGTGTAGCTATCTACAGTAGTATAATCTGCACCCACGGCAGTGTGCCATCTCGTTATAGTGTAGCTATCTACAGTAGTATAATCTGCACCCATGGCAGTGCGCCATCTCTTTATAGTGTAGCTATTTACAGTAGTATAATCTGCACCCACGGCAGTGTGCCATCTCTTTATAGTGTAGCTATCTACATTAGTATAATCTGCACCCACGGCAGTGTGCCATCTCGTTATAGTGTAGCTATCTACAGTAGTATAATCTGCACCCACGGCAGTGCGCCATCTCTTTATAGTGTAGCTATCTATAGTAGTATAATCTGCACCCATGGCAGTGCGCCATCTCTTTATAGTGTAGCTATCTACAGTAGTATAATCTGCACCCATGGCAGTGCGCCATCTCTTTATAGTGTAGCTATCTACAGTAGTATAATCTGCACCCACGGCAGTGTGCCATCTCTTTATAGTGTAGCTATCTACAGTAGTATAATCTGCACCCACGGCAGTGTGCCATCTCGTTATAGTGTAGCTATCTACAGTAGTATAATCTGCACCCACGGCAGTGCGCCATCTCTTTATAGTGTAGCTATCTACAGTAGTATAATCTGCACCCACGGCAGTGTGCCATCTCTTTATAGTGTAGCTATCTACAGTAGTATAATCTGCACCCATGGCAGTGCGCCATCTCTTTATAGTGTAGCTATCTACAGTAGTATAATCTGCACCCACGGCAGTGTGCCATCTCTTTATAGTGTAGCTATCTACAGTAGTATAATCTGCACCCACGGCAGTGTGCCATCTCGTTATAGTGTAGCTATCTACAGTAGTATAATCTGCACCCATGGCAGTGCGCCATCTCTTTATAGTGTAGCTATCTACAGTAGTAAAACCTGCACCCACGGCAGTGTTCCATCTCTTTATAGTGTAGCTATCTATAGTAGTATAATTTGTACCCACGGCAGTGTGTCATCTCTTTATAGAATAGCTATCTACAGTAGTATAAACTGATCCCACGGCAGTGTGCCATCTCTTTATAGTGTAGCTATCTACAGTAGTATAATTTGTATCCATGGCAGTGTGCTATCTTTTTATAGTGTAACTATCTACAGTAGTATAACCTGTACCCACGACAGTGTGCCATCTCTTTATAGTGTAGCTATCTACAGTAGTATAATCTGATCCCACGGCAGTGTGCCATCTCTTTATAGAATAGCAATCTACAGTAGTATAATCTGATCCCACGGCAGTGTGCCATCTCTTTATAGTGTAGCTATTTACAGTAGTATAATCTGTAACAATGGCAGTGTGCCATCTGTTTATAGTGTAGCTATCTACAGTAGTATAACCTGTACCTCGGCAGTGTGCCATCTCTTTATAGTGTAGCTATCTGCAGCAGTATAATCTGTACTCACGGCAGTGTGCCACCTCTTTATAATGTAGCTATCTGCAGTAGTATAATCTATACTCACGGCAGTGTGCCATCTTGTTGTAGTGTAGCTATCTACAGTAGTATAATCTGTACCCATGGCAATATGCCATCTCTTTACAGTGTAGCTATCTACAGTAGTATAACCTGCACCCACGGCAGTGTACCATCTCTTTATAGTGTAGCTATCTACAGTAGTATAATCTGTACCCATGACAATATGCCATCTCTTTATAATGTAGCTATCTACAGTAGTATAAACTGTACCCACAGCAGTGTGCCATCTCTTTATAGTGTAGCTATTTACAGTAGTATAACCTGCACCCATGGCAGTGTGCCATCTCTTTATAGTGTAGCTATCTACAGTAGTATAATCTTTACCCACGGCAGTGTGCCATCTCTTTATAGTATAGCTATCTACAGTAGTATAATCTGTACCCACGGCAGTGTGCTATCTTTTTATAGTGTAACTATCTACAGTAGTATAACCTTTACCCATGGCAGTGTGCCATATGTTTATAGTGTAGCTGTCTACAATAGGATAATCTGTACACACGGCTGTGTGCCATCTGTTTATAGTGTAGCTATCTATAGTAGTAAAACCTGTACCCATGGCAGTGCACAATCTCTTTATAGTGTAGCTGTTAACAGTAGTATAATCTGTACCCACGGCAGTGTGCCATCTTTTTATAGTGTAGCTTTCTACAGTAGTATAACCTGCACCAACGGCAGTGTGCCATCTCTTTATATATAGCTATCTACAGTAGTATAACCTGTACCCACGGCAGTGTGACATCTCTTTGTAGTGTAGCTATCTACAGTAGTATAATCTGTACCCACCACAGTGTGCCATCTTTTTATTGTGTAGCTGTCGACAGTAGTATAATCTGTATCTACGGCAGTGTGCCATCTCTTTATAGTGTAGCCATTTACAGTAGTATAACCTTTACCCACAGCAGTGTGCCATCTGTTTATAGTGTAGCTATCTACAGTAGTATAACCTGCACCCACGGCAGTGTGCCATCCCTTTATAGTGTAGCTGTCTGCAGTAGTATAACTTGTACCCACGACAGTGAGACATCACTTTACAGTGTAGCTATCTACAGTAGTATAATCTGATCCCACGGCAGTGTGCCATCTCTTTTTAGTGTAGCTATCTAGAGTAATATAACCTGTAACAATGGCAGTGTGCCATCTGTTTATAGTGTAGCTATCTACAGTAGTATAACCTGTACCCCGGCAGTGTGCCATCCCTTTATAGTCTAGCGATCTACAGTAGTATAATCTGTACTCACGGCAGTGTGCCACCTCTTTATAGTGTAGCTATCTACAGTAATATAACCTGCACCCACGACAGTGTACCATCTCTTTATAGTGTAGCTATCTACAGTAGTATAAACTGTACCCACGGCAGTTTGCCATCTCTTTATAGTGTAGCTATCTACAGTAATATAACCTGCACCCACGGCAGTGTGCCATCTCTTTATAGTGTAGCTATCTTCAGCAGTATAATCTGTACCCACGGCAGTGTGCCATCTCTTTATAGTGTAGCTATCTACAGTAGTATAACCTGCACCCACGGCAGAGTGCCATCTGTTTATAGTATAGCTATCTACAGTAGTATAATCTGTACTCACGGCAGTGTGCCATCTAGTTATAGTGTAGCTATCTACAGTAGTATAATCTGTACCCACTGCAGTGTGCCATCTCTTTATAGTGTAGCTATCTACAGTAGTATAATCTGTACCCATGGCAGTGTGCCATCTCTTTATAGTGTAGCTATCTACAGTAGTATAACCTGCACCCACAGCAGCGTGCCATCTATTTATAGTGTAGCTATCTGCAGTACTATAATCTGTACCCACGGCAGTGCATCATCCCTTTATAGTGTAGCTGTCTACTGTACTATAACCTGTACCCACAGCAGTGTGCCATCTCTTTATAGTGTAGCTATCTACAGTAGTATAACCTGTACCCGCTGCAGTGTGCCATCTCTTTATAGTGTAGCTATCTATAGTAGTATGACCTGTACCCACGGCAGTGTGCCATCTCTTTATAGTGTAGCTATCTGCAGTAGTATAACCTGAACCCACTGCAGTGTGCCATCTCTTTATAGTGTAGCTATCTACAGTAGTATAATCTGTACCCATGTCAGTGCGCCATCTCTTTATAGTGTAGCCATCTACAATAGTATAACCTGCACCCACGGCAGTGTGCCATCACTTTATAGTGTAGCTGTCTACAGTAGTATAACCTGTACCCACGACAGTGAGACATCACTTTACAGTGTAGCTATCTAGAGTAGTATAATCTGTACCCACGGCAGTGTGTCATCTCTTTATAGTGTAGATATCGACAGTAGTATAATCTGATCCCACGGCAGTGTGCCATCTCTTTTTAGTGTAGCTATCTAGAGTAATATAACCTGTTACAACAGCAGTGTGCCATCTGTTTATAGTGTAGCTGTCTACAGTAGTATAACCTGTACCCCAGCAGTGTGCCATCCCTTTATAGTGTAGCTATCTACAGTAGTATAATCTGTACTCATGGCAGTGTGCCACCTCTTTATAATGTAGCTATCTACAGTAGTATAATTTGTACCCATGACAGTGTGCCATCTCCTTATAGTGTAGCTATCTACAGTAGTATAATCTGTACCCACTGCAGTGTGCCATATTTTTATAGTGTAGCTATCTACAGTAGTATAATCTGTACCCATGGCAATATGCCATCTCTTTATAGTGTAGCTATCTACAGTAGTATAACCTGCACCTGCAGCAGTGTACCATCTTTTTATAGTGTAGTATCTACAGTAGTATAATCTGTACTGACGGCAGTGTGCCATCTCTTTATAGTGTAGCTATCTACAGTAGTATAAACTGTACCCACGGCAGTGTGCCATCTCTTTATAGTGCAGCTATCTGCAGTAGTATAACTTGCACTCACGGCAGTGTGCCATCTCTTTATAGTGTAGCTATCTACAGCAGTATAATCTGTATCCACGGCAGTGTGCCATCTCTTTATAGTGTAGCTACCTACAGTAGTATAACCTGCACCCACGGCAGTGTGCCATCTGTTTATAGTATAGCTATCTACAGTACTATAGTCTGCACCCACGGCAGTGTGCCATCTAGTTATACTGTAGCTATCTACAGTAGTATAATCTGTACCCACTGAAGTGTGCCATCTTTTTGTAGTGTAGCTATCTACAGTAGTATAATCTGTACTGACGGCAGTGTGCCATCTCTTTATAGTGTAGCTATCTACAGTAGTATAAACTGTACCCACGGCAGTGTGCCATCTCTTTATAGTGTAGCTATCTGCAGTAGTATAACCTGCACTCACGGCAGTGTGCCATCTCTTTATAGTGCAGCTATCTACAGTAGTATAACCTGCACCCTCGACAGTGTGCCATCTGTTTATAGTATAGCTATCTACAGTACTATAGTCTGCACCCACGGCAGTGTGCCATCTAGTTATAGTGTAGCTATCTACAGTAGTATAATCAGTACCCACTGCAGTGTGCCATCTTTTTATAGTGTAGCTATCTACAGTAGTATAATCTGTACCCATGGCAGTGTGCCATCTCTTTATAGTGTAGCTATCTACAGTACTATAACCTGCACCAACGGCAGTGTGTCATCTCTTTACAGTGTAGCTGTCCACAGTAGTAAAATCTGTACCCATGGCAGTGTGCCATCTCTTTATAGTGTAACTATCTACAGTAGTATAACCTGTACCCACTGCAGTGTGCCATCTCTTTATAGTGTGGCTATCTACAGTAGTATAACCTGTACCCATGGCAGTGTGCCATCTCCTTATAGTGTAGCTATATACAGTAGTATAACCTGTACCCATGGCAGTGTGCCATCCGTTTATAGTGTAGCTATCTACAGTAGGATTATCTGTACCCATGGCTGCATGCCATATGTTTATAGTGTAGCTATCTGCAGTAGTAAAACCTGTACCCATGGCAGTGTGTAATCTCTTTATAGTGTAGTTATCTACAGTAGTGTAACCTGCACCTATGGCAGTGTGCCATCTGTTTATAGTGTAGCTATCTACAGTAGGATAATCTGTACCCACGGCTGCATGCCATCCATTTATAGTGTAGTTATCTGCAGTAGTAAAACCTGTACCCACGGCAGTGTGCCATCTCTTTATAGTGTAGCTATCTACAGTAGTATAACCTGTACCCACCGCAGTGTCCCATCTTTTTATAGTGCAGCTATCAACAGTAGTATAATCTGTATCTATGGCAGTGTGCCATCTCTTTATAGTGTAGCTATCTACAGTGGTATAACCTGTACCCACGGCAGTGTGCAATATTTTTATAGTGTAGCTATCTACAGTAGGATAACCTGTAGCCATGGCAATATGCCATCTCTTTATAGTGTAGCTATCTATAGTGGTATAACCTGAACCCACTGCAGTTTGCCATCTCTTTATAGTGTAGCTATCTACAGTGGTATAATCTGTACCCATGGCAGTGTGCCATCTCTTTATAGTGTAGCCATCTACAATAGTATAACCTGTACCCGCGTCAGTGTGCCATCTCTTTATAGTGTAGCTATCTATGGTAATATAACTTGCACCCACGGCAGTGTGCCATCTGTTTATAGTGTAGCTGTCTACAGTAGGATAATCTGTACCCATGGCTGCGTGCCATCTGTTTATAGTGTAGCTATCTACAGTAATAAACCTGTACCCATGGCAGTGTGCCATCTCTTTGTAGTGTAGCTATCTACAGTAGTATAATCTGTACCCATGGCAAAGTGCCATCTATTTATAGTGTAGCTATCTACAGTGGTATAACCTATACCCACCGCAGTGTGCCATCTTTTTATAATGTAGCTATCGACAGTAGTATAATCTGTATCTATGGCTGTCTGCCATCTTTTTATAGTGTAGATATCTACAGTAGTATAACCTGTACCCACGGCAGTGTGCCATCTGTTTATAGTGTAGCTATCTTCAGTAGTATAACCTGTACCCACCTCAATGTGCCATCTCTTTATAGTGTAGCTATCTACAGTAGTATATTCTGTACCCACTGCAGTGTACCATCTCTTTATAGTGTAGCTATCTACAGTAGTATAATCTGTACCCATGACAGGGTTCCACCTCTTTAGAATGTAGCTATCTACAGTAGTATAATCTGTACCCATGACAGGGTTCCACCTCTTTAGAATGTAGCTATCTACAGTAGTATAATCTGTACCCATGGCAGTGTGCCATCTCTTTATAGTTTAGGTATCTACAGTAGTATAATCTGTACTCATGGCAGTGTGCCATAGGTTCATAGGTAGGTACTAGGCTATTGGCCCAAGGGCTTATGTAAGCCTAGCCAACAAGGTTCCCTGGCTTTCACCACCTAAGAAAGTTATTTTCCTGTGCCCCTGTCGAGAAGAGCCATAGAAGTGATCCCCAGGGTGAATTTCCTATTTCCCATCCACTCATCAAGATTCTTCTTGAAGAGTGCCAATGAGGAACTCTGCTTGACATAGATGGGTAGCTTGTTCCAGAGTATGGGAAGTCTCTGGGACAGGAATCTATCCCTTCAGCATGTTCTGTTTATTGTGGTGACAAGGTTTAGGTCCCTAGAGCATGTAGCTTGGAGGGATTGGGACTACTTTAGGTGTAGCATGTCCAACAGGTCTGGGTTTGACATAGCTTTATATGTTAGGCAGAGATCACATCGGAGTAGGTAATATGCTACGGAGTAAAGCTGGAGTTTTTTGAGATGGTCAGCATAGGGTGATCTGTTTGAGTCTGGTAATCCTCTTTTTGAGTTACTTCTGTGGCCTTTCCTGCTGTTGCAGATGTCTTGTGAGGTACATTCCAAAAGGGACATTGTACTCTATAATGGGTCTAATGAGAGCTGAGTAAAGATGAACAATGACCTCTTTTTTCCTGGATGAGAACCCTTTCATGATGAGATGTGCCACATAGAAGGATTTCCTGACTACTGTGGCGATGTGATTATCAAAGGAGAGACTGCTGTCCACCTGAGTCCCAAGATCTCTTATCACACATTCGGCATTAAGTAAACTGCCACCTATGTGGTAGTTCATGGGTACAGAGTTTTACCAAAGGGGATGACAGTGCACTTTTTGGGGTTGAGGTTAAAGCCGTGGCTCTGACACCAGGCATCTGTCTCATTGAGGCCCTTCTGTAGGATGTCCATGTCATTTGGGGACTTGAATATGACACCTAATTTGCTGTCATCTGCAAACTTTGTCAGCCAGAGTGTCTCTGTGTTAGCCCGTACTTCAGATAAGTAGATACCAAATAGGACAGGACCCAGGACTGAACCCTGTGGTACTCCACTTGTCACAGGTTTGAAGTCAGATTTGGAGCCTGCAACTTTTATAGTGTGGGTTCTGTCACTGAGCCAGTTTGCAGCCCATCTTGTGACGTATAGATTTATACTCAGTTTAGTGAGTTTATCTCTTTATAGTGTAGCTATCTACAGTAGTATAACCTGTACCCACAGCAGTGTGCCATCTCTTTATAGTGTAGCTGTCAACAGTAGTATAATCTATACCCATGGCAGTGTTCCATCTCTTTATAGTGTAGCTATCTACAGTAGTATAACCTGTACCCATGGCAGTGTGCCACCTCTTTATGTTGTAGCTATCTACAGTAGTATAAACTGTACCCACGACAGCGTGCCACCTCTTTATATTGTAGCTATCTACAGTAGTATAACATGTACCCATGGCAGTGTGCCACCTCTTTATATTGTAGCTATCTACAGTAGTATAACCTGTACTCACGGCAGTGTGCCACTTCTTTATATTGTAGCTATCTACAGTAGTATAACCTGTACCCATGGCAGTGTGCCACCTCTTTATATTGTAGCTATCTACAGTAGTATAAACTGTACCCATGGCAGTGTGCCACCTCTTTATATTGTAGCTATCTACAGTAGTATAAACTGTACCCATGGCAGTGTGCCACCCCTTTATATTGTAGCTATCTACAGTAGTATAAACTGTACCCATGGCAGTGTGCCACCCCTTTATATTGTAGCTATGTATAGTAATATAATCTGAACCCACGGCAGTGTGCCACTGCACTTTTTTCTCAGAATTTCTACCATCATTCACGTTGTTTTTCTGCCACATCTCTATTATTTCATTTTAAAATCCACCAAATAAAATCTGCATTGTAACCTCTATGAATAAATATGTTGTGCAGCACTGCCATCTCTTGGGCAAAAGCAGTATTAGCCAAAACAAGTTGAAAAATTCTCATTGGTTCTTTTTTCATATTAATGCATTGTCTGGCTGTCACTTGGTAATGTAACAGTGTTCATAAATTCTGCAGTTTATCCTTCTAATGGTGTTCCCAGTATAAAACACTTTACATGTATCACACCTAACCAACTAGACAATGCCAATGTCTTCATATTTTCTAAATGCATGAGCAGAGCAGTAGTTAGGTGATCTTATACCCTGTACTGTCCTCCCCTTACACAAAGCTGAGGAACAAAAAAAGTGCAACAAATCTCTTACTGTGTTTACACGTTACCCTTTCCAACAATACCTCTGGATCTCTTACTAGCACACAATATAGCACTTTGTAAATATGTGTACACATCTTCAATCTGTGCACATATTCCATATTTACTGTCCCCATTAACACTGAGCTCCCCTAAAATTTCCTCTTATCACTGTACTTGCTGTTCTCTTTCTACTGGTGAGCTGTCCAGCTTGCCTGACTTGTTATATCACAGCTTTTTGATAAAATACATTGTTATCATAGTGAATATGTATATCGAATAGTACAACTCATTGCTGGACCACTCGTTATTTTGCATTTGTATTCATACCTCTCAGCTCTACAGATTTTCACAGAATGTTCAGAGTTTTGTGTCACATATTTGGTCTGTTCCTCATAAAATCTGTAGTTTTCTGGCAAATCATGGAGGACTGAAGTAATTAAATAATGACCAAATAATGTCATGTATTTGAGTTTCAGACTTCATATTCTCCAGAAAAATGCATGCTAACATAAAGCTTGTTATTCTAACAGCTTTCTAAGTTTATAGGTATATTATGTCCTTTGCAATATGAGCTCACCTGCAGTTACCCATGCTTGATCAGTGCATTATCCCAGTAAACACATAAAATAAAATACCATTGTTTTTATAAAAGCAGGGTGACAACTATCTTCTGTCTTTCGGCTTTTTCCCAGTCGCCACAGCGGAACTCCGGTCCACTAATGATTGACAGTAGATTTTTACGTGCTGGCTTGCCGGGCCTAACGCACAACCTTCAGCGAAGGAACGCCCTCCACGCATGTAGACACACAGAAGACTCTCTAACTGAGAATCGAACGTGCGACGTCTAACTGTGAGGCGACAACGCTACCACAGCACCACCACCGCAAATTCAAATATGTATTAACAAATGTAAACTTTTTAAAAATATTTGATATGAAACTCTTCTTTTCCCTGTCAGTACTAAGACAAAAATCTACGTAATCACAGTTTTCTTGTGACCAACTAGTAACAAATTTATGAAAATGGGTCTTGTAGCTGTTTATAACTTCCACAATATGAAATAAAAATATCATCTATGTAGAGGGGGTTTTCTCTAAGTATTCTGGTTTCCTCACAAATGTTAACATAAGTGGCAGGCAGATTGGCATGTATACATAGTGTGTGTGTGTGTGTGTGTGTGTGTGTGTGTGTGTGTGTGTGTGTGTGTGTGTGTGTGTGTGTGTGTGTGTGTGCGCTTTTCTGTATGTGATACAGGAAAAAGTTCTGGCAATCTACTTACTTTCTTTATTTGCCCAGCAGAATCCCTGAATAGAGGCAGTTGTTTGTGTTGTTGGTATAAGAATGGGATGTGACTGGATAGCATTGGATGGGTGATACTACCAAAGCCATTGTGTAGCCCAGCACTGCACTGCAGTTACAAACATTATTAATGGACTATATCATCCCCAACCATGATACAAGAAGGTGCACAATGTGTTTAGTATCAGTGTAAAAATATACAAGCTGTAGGACAGTATGCAGAAATATATAGCTCCATAAGGGACAGTCACATACAGAGTCGAGCACGTTAATGTGTACAGATTGTAGGCAGAGATATGTATAACAAGATTTGTGTGTGTGTGTGTGTGTGTGTATGTGTGTGTATCTTAACTTCAAAATAAGTAGCTATAAAAAATATTGTTGAAGTTCAATCCAGTCTAAGGCAATGCAGTGATGTGCTCTGTTTGAAAGGTTATTTGCAAATGTATCTATCTTGATATAGCAGCATCCAGTTTATTTATATATGTAGAGTGCAGATTAGTAAGGATGGGACCAGCATAAAGAAGTGATGAGAGAAGGTAGAATAAAGCTATGGTTTTCTTAGCAGATTCTGAGATATACAGACTAGCTTGATAAAGTGCACCAAATTTTGGTGTGTTTTTTAGTGACTTGAGGAATATAATGTTCAAATATTAGGATGTTATGTAGTCCTTTCTCGCCTACATTCTTACCCATGGGTTCATAGCCGAATATCGGCTCCGACTCGGCCGATTTTACTAGCTTGAAGTCTCTCATTGGCTGGGCTAAGCAGGTATCCCATGGTGCACTGCTCCATATCCCCAGATCTCGTTTGCCGCTCATGTAGCTAGGATGTGGTCTCGCTTGGCTGTGGCTAAGTACCTTCTTTTTCTTGATTTAAGAAAAGTTTGATTCCTATCAAAAGCTATTTTCATAGCTATTTGTCTAAGTTTGTCTGGTTGGTTAGGGATTGTGATTGTGAGATTTTGTGTGGTATCCCTCTTACTGTTCCTCGGGCTAGGCCGGTTTCAGTTAGAGGGCCTAGTTCTCCTCTGTTGCCTTCTGTGTTCACTCCAAACTGTTTAAATTAGAGGTTTTGGCTACCCTTACTTGTGTTTCAATCCCTTGTTCAAAGAGTAGCTAGAGTTTTTGTGTGTGTTTGAACACTGTTTTCGTGTTGGTTACCTTAGTGTCGTTCCCTCCTTTATAGAGTGAATGCCTGTATTTTGTACTGACTTGGTCTTGCATTGTGGATGCAGTAGTTAAGATGTCTAAGGATCCCAAGGAGCACAAACCTTCGGGTTTTAAAAAGTGCTCTAAATGTGGGTACAAAATGTCCATTACCGATGGGCATTCTGTTTGTGTCTATTGCTTGGGAGCCATCCATCTGCAGGAATCATGCAGTTTTTGTCATGCGTTCAGGCCTAGAGTTCTCCAAGAGAGAAAGAATAAGCTAATTTTAAAGGGACTATTGAAACCCTCTTTTGAAGAGGGTATGGACTCGTCTTCCAGTGGAAAGTCAAAATCTAGTTAGTCAAAAAAGAGATCTCCGGCTCCGTCAGCTTAATCGGAGCCACCAGAGAAAATGTCTAAAACTGCATCAACCTCCTCACCTCCACTGTCCTCAGGGCTGCAGGAAGGATCGGTATCAATGGAACCGGCGATGGCTCCAATTGTATTGGAACCTCCTAGGAGCCGATCGCCCAGTCTCAGACTCCTGAGAGGAGATTGCGTTCGCCATCCCTGTCCTCCAAATCCTCCAGAACCCTTTTGGATGTGGATGTGGATGTGGATAGGGTGGTTCAGAGGCTCCTCCAGTCACCAGTTTTGGCAAAATTGTTTTCGACTCTGACTCAGTTGGCTCCGGAGCCCGTCCTGACACAGTCTTCGATAATTCCTCCTCCGAGCGCATCTCTGTCTTCAGAGCCAGAGTGTTCCATTCCACGTGATGTTTCTAGGCCTGCTCCGATGCCCCATTCATCTCCATGGGTACCGGCATTGGATCCGACCCCATCGGCTCCATCCTCAGGGTTTGGGACTCAAGATTCTTCGGTCAGGCCCGAGGGGGACATTTTAGGGCTTATTTCGGTTCCGAGTTTCCCTCTCGGTGCATCGGCTCGGGGAATTCTGACAACCCGTCATGGCCTCGGAGACTGGTCGCTCCTCGGACTCGGGGGGGCCAGCCTTTGAGGCTATGTGGACCGTGCTGGCCAGGTCATCAGCTACATCAGGCGGGTCGGTCACTGTGTCCCCCACCACTCTGGTGAGAGCATCTGTTCACCACCCATCCATGGACAGCAGAGCACCAGGGCCTAGGGATACCCCCACGAGTGGTCCTCAAATTTCTGAGGGTCCCTCAGAGTTTGTGCCTGAGGAGCCCCCCCAGAAAGAAAATGTGCAAGAGGAAGCACATAGACTCCCAAGATGAGTCCCTCACCTCTGATACTGACCTCGAGGAATCGGAGGGGTCCCCCAAGTCATCCTCTGATGATGTTTCCTTCTTTGATATCCTGGAGATACTGAAACAAAGAGGTGACTAGCCTTCCAAAGCCCCTTCCGAGGAGGAGTCAGTATTCCTTAAGGCTTTTGGTGCTCAACCCTCCGCCTCCTGAGTGTCTCCACCCTTCGACGAACTCCTTCACCTGATTTGTTGAAGAGTGTGGGAGAACCCTGATTCTGTGGAGCCTGTGCCCAGGCGTTCCCAACAAGTTTCTTTCTGCCCCCCAGGGCAAAGAGTTTCTGTCAAAAGGAGTCCCTGTAGATGCCATGGTGGTGGTGGCAGCCACTCAGAAGGAAGTAGCAGAGTCTTCTTCATCCGTCCATCCTCCTAACAAGGAGTCTAGGACCATGGACCGGTATGGGAAGCGTACCCTCTCATCAGCGACCTTTACATTATGGTCGCTGAATTACCTGTCTCACTTCACTCGGCTCCAGAGAGATCTCCTCAAAGAGTTAGGAGATACTCTTGCAGGTAATGTTCCTGAGGCGGTGGCTCAGACGGTTAATGCTCAGGTTTCTACCCTCATCTCCATTGTCAACTCATCCATGCGGCTCATTTTGTATGCAGCCGAGGGAGTGAGTAGGGCAGCAAGCTCAGGGGTCACCCTTAGAAGGCAAGCCTGGCTGCTCCTGTGTCACTTTGTGGAGGCCTTCAAGTCTTCCTTCACTGACGCCCCCTTTGATGGTTCCTCCTTGTTTGGGACCAAAGTGAAAGACACCCTCACCAGGTGCGAGCAAGAGGGAAAGACCCTGTCTGCCATAGGGGTCCATTTTTCCCTCCCATCTAGGACTTACCCCAAGGCCCAGCGGGGGGGGGGGTAGATGTGGTTCAAGAAATCACAGAGGTTTTTTCCTGCTGCAAAAGGTGAACCCCCCTCCAGAGGCAGGGGAGGGGGGGTTATTTAGGGAGACGTCGCCCCAAAGGCAGAGGGGGCCCCCGCAATTCAGGAGACCGCAACTCCTTCCATGGTTCTCTATACTCTCGTTACTGAGGGTGTGTCCGACTACGTTTATCCAGAGCCAGTCGGGGGTCGAATTTCCTTATATCCGGAAGCCTGGGAAAGCATTACCCAGGACCGATGGGTATTATGGATAATTTCCGGAGGTTACCTCATTCCATTCTCATCAGTACCCCCGCCAATCAGAAAAATCCCAGACGTACCACCCAGTCAAAGGGATCAAGCAGCCTCAGAGGTCTCGCAACTGCTAGAAAAAGGAGCCATCCAGCGTGTCCCCTCAGTCCAAATCGGATTAGGGACTTACTCAAGATTCTTTTTGGTGCTGAAAAGAACAAGGGACCTGAGACCCATACTAGATTTCAGCCAACTCAACAACTACGTACACAAGTCCAAGTTCCATATGGTCACACTACAGTCTATTCTCCCATTGTTGGGAGAGGAGGTATGGATGTGCTCCATCGACCTCAAGGATGCTTACTACCATGTGAAAATGGACAGAGCATCCAGGATTCACCTACGCTTCTGGCTGGGAGCCAGTCAGTTCCAGTTTCAAGCCCTGCCCTTTGGTCTCACCACAGCCCCCAGGGTGTTCACCAAGTGTATGGCGGAGGTGATGAACACTTGAGATGTCAGGGATTCCAGGTGTTTCCATATCTGGATGACTAGCTCATTACCGCTCCCACCAGGCATCAACTAGTTCAAACCAGGGATGCTACCATCAATCTATGTCACCAGTTGGGTATAACAATAAATTGGGAAAAATCTGCCTTATTGCCCTCACAGTGTGTCACCTTTATAGGAGCAGAATTAGACACCATTCGAATGCGAGCATTTTTACCACAAGAAAGAATCAGAGTATTACAACAACAGATAGACATGCTGATGCCCCTGAGACAAGCGAAGGCAAGATGGATTCTCCAACTCCTAGGGACCATGACAGCAACAATCATGTTGGTCCCCCTAGCAAGATTACACATGAGAATTCTCCAATGGCTCCTCTTTGTTCAATGGTCTCTCCAAAGATTTCCACTGTCTCATCCCATCTTACTCACGGACGGATGCAAGCAGGACCTCGGTTGGTGGCTGTGCACCAACAATTTGAACGGGGAAAGCCCTTCGTTCCACCCATTCCGGTTGCCGTGGTGACCACGGACACCTCCCAGATGGGGTGAGGGGGGCATTATCTTGGCAGGACAGTCCAAGGCACGTGGCAAGAACACGAGATACATTTGCACATAAACATCCTAGAGATGAGAGCAGTGCTTCTTGCGTTGCAGGCACTTCGGAGTGTTCTTCCTCTAGGGACAATTGCTATACACTCAGACAACATGTCAGTAGTGTGGTATCTAAACATGGAAGGGGGGACCAGGTCTTACCCTCTGTGCAGAGAGGCCATGCGAGTGTGGCATTGGGCAGTAACTTCCCAACGGTTTCTGGTGGCAACGCACATTCTAGGGAAGTCCAACGGGATTGTGGACAGGCTAAGCAGAGCTATCCTGATGCCATACGAGTGGTCACCGAATTGCCTGGTTGCAGAGCGAATCTTCAGCAGATGGGGTCAGCCTTGCTGTGACCTTTTTGCCAGCCCCCTCAATGCAAAATGCAGCAACTACTTCACGCTGATCCCCCCACAGGGGGAGTCACCCAGGGATGCTCTGGTTCACGATTGGCCCTCCGGTCTGCTTTATGCTTTCCCTCCGTTTCCCCTGATGTCAAAGGTGATTCAGAAAGCACAATCCTTGGGAAGCAGAATCATTCTGATTGCTCCACACTGGCCTCATCAAGTTTGGTTCCCCTTTCTTCAGCAATTCACTGTGGACACTCCTTGGACTCTGGACCCTCAACCAGATTTACTGACACACATGTCGGGACAGTTCCACCCTTCCCTGATGACCATCTGGTTGACAGCCTGGCTACTCCACTTCCATCATTAGTCAGACTTCGTAATTTCTCACAGGAAGTGGTCCATATATTATCGTCCTCTCATAAACCATCCACTAGAAAGATTTATTCTAGTAAATGGAAAAGGTTTTCTATCTGGGCACATTCCAGAGGCATTGATCCTTACACAGCTCCAATAGATTCAGTTCTGGAGTTTTTGTCTATGCTTTTCCATCAGGGGTCCGCATCAGCCATCATCAAAGTTCAACTGGCGGTGATATCTAATTTCCACGTAGCAAATGAGCCTAGTCTCATGGCGCGTAGACTATGCAAGGCATTCCTTAAAGGTACTCTGTTCCTCCGTCCCCCAGTGTCCGAACCCGTCATGCCCTGGGATCTCAGTTTTGTTCTACAAGACCTTACTCTTACTCTACCACCATTTGAGCCTGCAGCTACCTGTGAATTAAACAAGCCCTTACTCTTACTCTACCACCATTTGAGCCTGCAGCCACCTGTGAATTAAACAAGCCCTTACTCTTACTCTACCACCATTTGAGCCTGCAGCCACCTGTGAATTAAACAAGCCCTTACTCTTACTCTACCACCATTTGAGTCTGCAGCCACCTGTGAATTAAACAAGCCCTTACTCTTACTCTACCACCATTTGAGCCTGCAGCCACTTGTGAATTAAACAAGCCCTTACTCTTACTCTACCACCATTTGAGCCTGCAGCCACCTGTGAATTAAACAAGCCCTTACTCTTACTCTACCACCATTTGAGCCTGCAGCCACCTGTGAATTAAACAAGCCCTTACTCTTACTCTACCACCATTTGAGCCTGCAGCTACCTGTGAATTAAACAAGCCCTTAGGCTTACTCTACCACCACTTGAGCCTGCAGCCACCTGTGAATTAAACAAGCCCTTACTCTTAGTCTACCACCATTTGAGCCTGCAGCCACCTGTGAATTAAACAAGCCCTTACTCTTACTCTACCACCATTTGAACCTTCAGCGACCTGTGAATTAAACAAGCCCTTACTCTACCACCATTTGAACCTGCAGCGACCTGTGAATTAAACAAGCCCTTACTCTTACTCTACCACCATTTGAGCCTGCAGCTACCTGTAAATTAAACAAGCCCTTACTCTTACTCTACCACCATTTGAGCCTGCAGCTACCTGTGAATTAAACAAGCCCTTACTCTTACTCTACCACCATTTGAGCCTGCAGCCACCTGTGAATTAAACAAGCCCTTACTCTTACTCTACCACCATTTGAGCCTGCAGCCACCTGTGAATTAAACAAGCCCTTACTCTTACTCTACCACCATTTGAGCCTGCAGCCACCTGTGAATTAAAATTCTTGACTTGGAAAACAGCCTTCTTAACAGCAGTCACTTCAGCAGGGCGAGTTTCCGAAATTCAAGCCCTGTCTATCAAACCTCCATATTTAATCTTCCATAAAGACAGGGTCTCTCTTAGACCAAACCCCTGGTTCCTTCCAAAAGTGGCTTCCGTGTCTAACCTAAATCAGTCCATTGAGCTGCCTGTTTTCTTTCCCCACTTTTCCGACAAGGCAGAATTTAGATTTCACCAGTTGGATGTACATAGACAATTACGCTTCTATCTACACCGAACAAAAGATATCAGGACGTCTGGCCAACTTTTTGTTTCCTTTTCGGAAAACCGAATGGGTTCCCCGGTTCCAAGGTCACACTGTCTAGATGGATAGCTAGTTGTATCTCTTTCATCTATCAAGCAGGAGGTAAAGATCTGCCATTTCCAGTCAAGGCTCACTCTACTCGGGCTGTTTCCACATCCACAGCTTACCAAGCCAGATTGTCAATGGATGATATATGTGCTGCAGCTACTTGGGCTTCTCCTCAAACATTTGTTTCTCATTACAAATTGGACTTGGTCTCCAGGGGCAGGTCTTCCTTTGGCTCCACAGTTCTCCGGAGTATTTTCCTATGAGCCACCCAGGTTGTAGGTGCTAGGGACGCTGTCCCACGGGTAAGAATGTAGGCGAGATAGGACTACATAACATTAAGAAGTTATGTACTCACCATAATGTTCGATGAATGTAGTCCATCTTGCCTCACATTCTTACTTGCCCTCCCACCTTCCCCCTTCCTGGAGGATTTGGAGGTTTGGTTGTTATCTGCAGAGTTCCCTTGCTTAGCTTATTCTTTACTTGGATGTGATGTGTGCATGGAGTACAAATGAGTTTCATTGCAAACTAGATCTGGGGATATGGAGCAGTGCACCATGGGATACCTGCTTAGCCCAGCGAATGAGAGACTTCGAGCTAGTAAAACCAGCCAAGTTGGAGCCGATATTCGTCTCCGAACCCACGGGTGAGAATGTGAGGCGAGATGGACTGCATACATCGAACATTATTGAGTACATAACTTCTTGTTTTCATCCATAGTGACACCCAGAGCTTCAGTCTGTGATACTATTTCTATTGTAGTATTGTCTTTTGATGCAATGCTAAAGAATTGTTTTTGTTTTTGTACTGTTTGCTGTTCTTTACATTTAGGATAAGGTTAGAGGTGTGTAACCATGGCTCAGTAGATGAAAAGGACTCTCGAGTCACCTGCTGTGGGTGCAGAGTGTTAGGAGCTGAGCAGGTAAGGGTAGAGTCAATTACATATTTTGCTATGCTGGCATGCTTGGTTCCAGTGTGGATGTCATTTATAAAGACTTTAAACAGTAATAGTCCTAGGAATGATCCTTGAGAACACCAACAGGAAGGGATGATGCCTATTTGTTTTTCCACTCTACAGCTTTTTGCCTATTTGGTAGGTAGCTGTGGTGGTGGTGCTGCGGTAGCGTTGTCGCCTCACAGTAAGACGTTGTCCTGTTCGATTCTCAACTAGAGTGTCTTCTGTGTGGAGACATGCGTGAATGGGCGTACCTTCGTTGAAGGTTGTGCGTCAGAGCTGGCAACTTGGCATGTAAAAATCTACTGCCAATCATTAGCGGACCGGAGTTCCACTGTGGTGACCCCTAACCGGGAAAAGCCGAAAGACACAACAGTAGGTAGCTGTGAAACCATGAAAGGGATCAGTGATCAAATCCTAAAGAAGAGAGTTTGTTTCGTAATTTTTGATGAGAGTCTGTATCAAAGGCTTTAGATAGGTCTAAGAAAAGAGAAGGCTGAAGGTCACCTGCATTTCTGTGAAAGTTTATGGTGTTAGTGAAACTGAGAAGGGCAGTGTTTGTGCTGTGGAGGCAACAGAAACCATGCTGAGTTTGAGAATGTGAAGAACAAGAATAGCTATGTGAGGCTACTTTTCATCGACTTCAGCTTTCAATACAGTTACCCCACAAAATCTGATCAGAAAGCTGGTTCAGCTGGGTATCAGCACTCCACTATGCAACTTGATTCTGGACTTTGTTATAGATAGTCCCCGGAAAGTGTGCATAGGCAAAAATGCATCCGACAGCATCACCCTGAACACTGGAGTCCCACAGGGATGTGTCCTAAGCCCCCTGCTTTTTACCGTACTAACGCATGACTGTACTGCCAAGCACAGCTCAAACCATATCATCAAATTTGCAGATGATATGACAGTTGTGGGTCTCATCAGGAATGATGACAAGACAGCCTACAGGGAGGAGGTGAATCAGTTCATAAGTTGGTGTTTTAGCAATAATCTTGCACTAAATGTCAACAAGACCAAAGAAATAATTGTGGACTACACAAAGAGCAACAGAGACCACTCTCCACTTGTAATCAATGAAGAAGCAGTTTAGAGAGTAAAAAGCACAACATTTCTGAGGGTGCACATTGCAGAATACTTGACGTGGTCAGCCAACACAAATGCCATCATTAAGAAGGCACACCAACGGCTTCACTTCTTGCAAAGGTTGAGGAGAGCAAACCTACCATCAACAGCTCTCACAACCTTCTAGAGGGACACCATCGGACGTATACTGACAAACAGCTTTACAGCAGGTATGGAAGCTGCTCTGCTTCTGAGCACCAGTCCCTCCAGTGGGTAGTGAAAGTGACTGAAAGGATTATCAGGAACTCTATCCCATCTATAGAAGGCCTGCACATGTCCAGATGTCTCAGCAGGGCAAGGAAAATAACCGGGGACAGCACTCGTCCCGCTTAGAAGCTGTTCTCACATTTAACATTAGGAAGGAGCTTTCAATGCATACGCTACAAAACCACGAGATTCAGAAACAGCTTCTTTCCACTAGTCATCAGGTTACTGATCTCTAGGAACAGTACCCTTCACACTGGACATCAGGTTACTGATCTCTAGGAACAGTACCCTTCACACTGGACATCAGGTTACTGATCTCTAGGAACAGTACCCTTCACACTAGCCATCAGGTTACTGACCTCTAGGAACAGTACCCTTCACACTGGACATCAGGTTACTGATCTCTAGGAACAGTACCCTTCACACTGGACATCAGGTTACTGATCTCTAGGAACAGTACCCTTCACACTGGACATCAGGTTACTGATCTCTAGGAACAGTACCCTTCACACTAGCCATCAGGTTACTGATCTCTAGGAACAGTACCCTTCACACTAGCCATCAGGTTACTAATCTCTAGGAACAGTACCCTTCACACTGGACATCAGGTTACTGATCTCTAGGAACAGTACCCTTCACACTGGACATCAGGTTACTGATCTCTAGGAACAGTACCCTTCACACTAGCCATCAGGTTACTGATCTCTAGGAACAGTACCCTTCACACTGGACATCAGGTTACTGATCTCTAGGAACAGTACCCTTCACACTGGACATCAGGTTACTGATCTCCAGGAACAGTACCCTTCACACTGGACATTAAGGCAATAATCCAACAATACTGAAAAGTCTCTATCTGCAATATGTAACAAGGTCTTACCCACACTCAGACAGCAAAGTCAGCAGTAATCAAACTGAACTGTCTTACTTTGCAAAGTAAATGTAGGCCTTAAATCAGTTGCTTAAATGAAAATGTTCAAGTGAAAATAAAATAATAACCTAGTAATGTCTGACAGTCTGTTAAATCAGTGCAATAATTCAAGTATTTATTATTGTTGTGTTTGTCTGTCAGTAGAATTTTGTGTATTATCGTCATGTTAAATGTAGTCTAGGTATTGTATGGACATTGCGTCTGAAGAAACATAATGTCGCTCAGTTCACAGTTGTGTGAATCAAAGTGACAATAAAGCTTACTTTGACTTTTGACTTTGATTGTAAGGTAGTCAAAAGGCTGAGAGGGGGTACATTTTTCAAGGATCTTAGATAGGGGAGATAGAACAGGTCTGTAGTTGGAAAATTCAGTGGAATTTCCTCCTTTGTACAGGGGAATAATAAACATTTTTGTTTTCCCCCAAAGTGAGGGGACATGGCTGTCTGTCATTGACTGGTTTGTCAGGATGGAAGTAGGTGATTTAGAACATTTTAACACATTCACCTTGTAGATTATCCAGTGCCTGAGATGATGAGCTTTGTGACCATAACAACTGGCAATGAGTGCCATATTGGGCACATAATGCATTTGGGTTCATGACTACAGCTGTCTGAAGATACCCCCTCATACAGGTTACTCTGCTTTGCACTTAAAAGCACATTTATTATACTCATTGTGTCACAGCTACCCCCAGCACAAAAGCATCTCATTTATACTCGTAGTAATGGGGGTTAAAGGGCCTGCACAATCTGTTCTTGTTTAGACTTGCTAGTCCAAGACTGTGGTTTACTGTGAATTATATTCCGGTTTCGTAAATGAATGCTGATGCTGCATTTGTGGTCACAGCTTTAGCTCTGCATTCGTGGTCACGGCTTTAGCGGTGTAGTGATTCTTAACAAGCTGCTTGTTCTAAACTAGCAGCTTGTTACTGTCATTTCAGTGCAGAAGAGAGCCCCTGGGATTCATTAAAACCTACCCTAAGTCTACACCATTCTGAGTGAACAAACAACGCAAGCATAACTCACCCCTTCTTCCTACTGATTTTAGTTTTCCTACTGATTTTCTTGTAGCTTAAATTACTGAGGGGGATTCATGAAGGTTACCACAAAGTGTAGACTACATTACACTTAATATAATCTTCTGAGTGACTAGAAATCACAAAAAATGTGGCAGGGTTGTTGTTGAATACAGATCCCGTGCACTTAGTGTAGGTGTTCTTGAATCTGGCCCAGTATCTTTTTTGCCTTTCTTTGGTCTTCAACTTTAAAAATACCTTTGTCCCTTTCCTACTAACTACTACATATAAGTTACTTTGTGTCGTACTTGGGGCACTACCCCCTGTCAGCACAAAACCATCTGGTTTGTACTAATGATGGCTTCTAGGACATGAACAGCACATCAACATTCACATTTGCCAGTGCAAGGCTATGGTTTACTGTGAATTAAAAGACTTCTTGGATAGTGTTCACTGGCACAGGTACAGGTATGTTCACAGGTACAGGTAGGAATTGCCATCCATGCATCTGCTTTACTTATAACACTGTGGTGATTTATCACATAAATCACCAGAAAATGAGGTACCACAAGGAGCTGTGTACAAAAGGACTTTAATTTTCACAGAAATCCACAAAAAAAAGCTAAAAATCCACAGTGTTGCTCAGGTTAAGCACTTTCGACATTCAAAAAGCCCTTCGTCAGAACTAAAGAAAACTGGTAATTTAAACCTGTTTTAAACCCTAATTAAACAGTGGCCAATCAACAAGTGCACTTCATCAAAGACAATACAGTATGCAAACGTCCAGTTAAAGCAACATTGCTTTCATACAATGCTTTCACATTAGTTAAAAGGTGCATTTACATAGGTTAAAACACCAAAAAGGCTACAATGTGTTAAAAAAAATGTATACATTATGCATATTTTTTCAATACATATACTAAAAGAAAAGAGAGTGCATACTTTTTCATTAGTGAGAGAGAGAGAGTTCAAGGCAATTTGGTAGGGTATCAGCAGCAGAGAAAGAAACAGACCTACCCCATGTTCCAGAGACAGAGCCAACTACCTCTCAACTGTCCCTGATTTTGACTTAAATTTTAACTCTGTCCCTCTTAATCCCTCCTAAAACTAGTGACTTTTGGAGGAAAGGTGGTGAATTACACTTAATGAATAATAACAATAATTAACAGTTATAAACTTCTTTTACCTCAGAAAATGTGTATTAATTCATATGCTCTGATTCTGTCAGTATTTCAAGTTAATAGCACTAATATTTTAAAAGTGTCCCTGATTTTTTCTTCACTTGTCCCTGATTCTGTTGAAATTTGTCCCCAATTGGTTGAGAGGTCTGCAGGGGGAACAAGGCACCTTTTCAAAAGAGGTAATGCCTAAGGACTTCAAAATATACAATTTGTCTGACAGACTTTTTACAACCACAGAGACTGAAGCATTAACTAGAGTTTTTTCTTTTGTGCCATCATGTAGGTCTAATATACTACAAACCATTATAGATTTGAAAGGTTACACTCGTAATTTAAATCTTAATCTCATTTTTGCTGATAAGGAAACAACAAACAAATGCAAAAGTGATTTTGTTTTGTGGTCCCCAGTGTATTTAACCCCCTTTGCATCCAGTTATTAAGACTTTTGACGAGGTTTGTGAAAGACAGATTAGGGAATTGTTAATAAAATTGTTAAGTAAAAAAGGTGGTGGCTATTTTATTTATTTATTTATTTTACATTTTATTTTACATCTGTTGACCGGGCTAGGCTAGCTGGATATATGTCCATTTTCAGTAGAGGCCCGGGGAGAAAAGCTCCACACAAAAAAAAAGCTCAATAGAACAAAGTTGATATCTTTATAAAAAAATGACTAAAATAGAAAAATGTCCAAAAAGGACAGGTTACATAACCACTACAGTTGGCAAAGAAAAATGCATAGTCAGTTACAGAGCATTATAATTATAGGATAATGACTGTTTATAAGTAGATTCAAAAAGAAATTGAATAAAGATAAAGAACAAGAGACAGAGAAAGTTAAGGAGTAGTATAGAAATCTACGTAAAAAAGAGAAGAAGCAGTAGACAGAAAGGAAAGTAAGGAGAAAAGGACATGACCGGGAGAAGAGAGGAGAGAGATGAGAGAAGCAGGTAGAGCAAACGAAGCCATGCATTGGGCAAAAGATAGCCTAGGAGGTAGCTTAATAGGCAAACTGAAAGTAAGAGGATTGGAAAAGGTCGAGGTGAAGTAAAAGGGTAGAGGAGAATGTCAGTCTGGTGTACTACAGGAACAGAGCCAGTGATTTTGGAAGTATAGCTTGAGTTTTTGTTTGAAAAGAGGAAGAGATGTGATCAGTGATATATCACTAGGTAACAGATTCCATTTTCTACCAATAGTATTTGTGAATAAAGAGTTGCCGCCGTAGTTGTTAGACTTTATTGATCTGGTCAAGAGTTTACAAGAGGAACGACGGGAGTTGAGATTATTGTAAGGGATTAAACGTTGTGAGAGTGTAGGGGTGTTGTCAGGTTGGTACAGTATTTTGTGGGCAATAGTGAGTTGTGAGATTATAAGATAATTTTGTAGTTCTAGCCAGCCTAAAAGTTTCAAATTAAGACAGTGGTGGGTTCTATAGGGGTTCCCAGTGGCAAAGCGGGCAATGCTGTTATAGCAAGTAGCTAGTTTGTTTAGGTTAGCTTTCTTAAGGTTGGTGAAAATAGGAGAGGTGTAAAAGAGAGTAGATATAAGATGGGAGTGGGCAATTTTAGCTCTAGTAGATGGGGTTAGAAATAGTTTAATACGGTATAAGGATCCTATTTTTCTGTTGACTGATTTAATGGTATTGTTGATGTGTTGATCAAAAGTGAGATTATTATCAATTGTTATTCCTAACAGTTTAGTTGTCGTGTCAGGAGAGATGACAGTGGCATTGTTTGAAGAGATAGTGAAGTTTAAAGGGGAGGTCCGAGAGGTATGGGTAAAGAGAAGAAGTTTAGTTTTTTTGGCATTTAGAAGGAGGTACCGTCTAGTAAACCATGTTTCTACTGTATTGAAGATATTTTGAGTCAGTGAGATTAGTTCTATAGAAGAAGATGCTGAACAAATAATGGTAGAGTCGTCTGCGTATTGAATGCAGGTAGCTTGAGGGATTACTGAGTGCAGATCATTTATGAAGAGGGAGAAGAGAAGTGGACCAAGAATGGAGCCCTGAGGGACTCCAATGGAAATTGGCAATAATGAAGAGATGTGGTTGTCCCATAGAACAGCTTGTTGCCTGTTGCTCAGATATGAACTAAACCATTTAATAGCTAGGTTATCAAATGAGAGGGATTTTAGGATATTGATTAAAGAAGAGTGGTTGACCATATCGAAACCTTTAGATAGATCAATAAAAAGAGCAGGAAAGAGAAGGTTATTGTTGCGATTCCTGTTGATAATATCCACAAAGGAGAGGAGGGCAGTGGTGGTACTATGATGAGGTCTAAATCCATGTTGGCAATTTGCTATAATGTTATGTAAAGAGAGATACTGTACAAATTGCTGGTGAATACATTTCTCCATAATTTTTGCTAGGGGTGAGAGGAGAGCAATAAGTCTAAAGTTAGAGTAGTCAAAAGAGTTACCACCTTTGTATAGTGGGATAATATGGGATACTTTCCAGATATCAGGGATGATTCCCTCTTGGATTGTCCTGTTTATTAGTATGGATATAGGGTAAGCAATTACTTTCGCCGCCTTTTGGAGATAAAGAGAGGGGACTTTGTCAGCTGAGGGGTACATGGTTTTAGTTTGTGAATAAGTCTGTAGATGAAGGAGGTGGAGATGGGTTGTAGAGAGAAGTTGTAAGTAGAGTCTAGTAGGTTACTAGGAGGATAGAAGTTGTTGGTGTTCAGTTGTCTAGCAAGAGATTGAATAGTTTCAGAAAAGAAACAGTTAAAAGCATTAGCAGTTAGGTAAAGGGTGTCTGGGTCAGCATTTAGTGGGGAAGGAGTTTTGGTTATTCCTGGCGAAAGGAGTCTATTTACAGATGACCAGAATTGTTTAGAATTATTTAAATGAGTTTCTTGAAGTTCACAGTAGAATTTTCTTTTGGCTGCGATTATTGCTTTTTTGGTCAGATTTCTGAGCTGGCGGAAGTGAAGAAAATCAGAGCTGTTTCTATGGCATCTCCATTTGGCCCAAACTTTATTTCTAGAGAGGATTAGTTTTTTAGTTTCGTTAGAGAGCCATGGGGCTGTATTAGACTTCATTCTGATGGTACGCTCTGGAGCATGTTTGTCAAGAATGGATAGGAAGGTAGAATTAAAGAATAATACTGCGTCTTCAATAGGAAGTGATTTTAAGGGGGTCCAGTTACATGCGCTAAGTTCAGCTTGAAATAGGTCTATTTTAAAGTATTTGGTAGAGCGTATTTTCCTTATATTGGGGTGGTTTAAACTGTCAGTTTTTTCTCTTGTAATATAAGTTAAACAATGGTCACTAATATCATCTGGCATGGTTCCTACGTTATACGTAATGTTGACTTTGTTTATGAGTATCCAGTCTAAGATACTCTCTTTCTTGCTGGGCTTGTTAAATCTTGTAGTAGAGGTAATGGACTGGGTAAAGCCATCGGTTAATGTGAGAGGAGGGATTATCAGCATTAATAGAATTCCAGTCTATGTTAAAGTCACCTAGTATTATAGTTTCTTGGGGGTAAGTGGTAGAAACCCAACTGAGAAAGTCTTCTACGATAGGTATGTTGTTTCCTGGAGGCATATATACGCAGATGATGTAAAGGGATTTTTTAGCATTTAATTGGAATTTAGTAATAATTGCTTCTACTTTGCTATCCTGGGTTGGACAGGCTGGGAGGGAGGAGATATTGAGCTGATTTTTAAACAGAATTGCTACTCCACCACCTTTCCGTTTTGAACGGTCAAGTCTTACTATGTTATAGCCTTGGGGTATGATCTCAGTATCTTTTGTGTGTGGCTTTAGCCAAGTTTCTGAGAGGCAGAGAATGTCAAAAGAGTGTGTGTCAAGGAGGGCATGAAGGTAGGGAACGTTGTTGTTTATACTTCGAATGTTAAGATGCCCTATGAGGAAGGTATTATTAGAGCTTAATCTAGATACTAGAGGGGAAGGGTATACTGGGCCAGGGTTGGGGTGGATGTCGCCGTCTTGTAAGGTAGGATTATCTGGTTTGGTTAAGAAGTTACTCTTAACAAGGGTTAGAAGTTTCATTTTTTTATCTGAGGGTAAGGTGTAGTTGAGGTGAGAGAGTCTGTGGAACTTAGGTAGATGGTAGCTAGGGGAGGAATTAGTGTTTAAGAAAGAGGTGAGAGAAATGTAGATAGTAGAAGTATGTCTCTGTTTATAGTTTGATTGGGTATTAAGTGGGTTTTCAAACAAGGTAAGAAGGTAAGCAGAGAATAAGATGGTTGGGAGTAAGACTGAGAGTACAAGCAGGGTAGGTTGGTAGGGAGCCATTTTTAAAAGAGAGTCAAAGTAGAAGTGGATTGTAGAGGAAAGGTACAATATGTAGGAAGGAGCTATTAAGAGGGGAACAAAGGATATTAAAGGGTTTAAAAGGGGAAGGGACAGGTAAAATAAGTAGAGGGATAGAAAAAAGTAGTACCAGAAGAGGTGGAGGGATGCTAGTAAAAGGATGGAGGGGTAAGTAGACAAAGAGGAAGTGAGAGGGGTGTGTAGAGGGGTGAGAGGAGGAGAGGGGTGTGTAGAGGGGAGGGTTCACAGTTAAGCGGGAAAGAGAATGATAGGATAGAGGGGAATAGGGGGAGTGTCTAGAGAGCTATAAGGTTAGGATCCCTAGGGGTGTGTGGGAATTGGGGGTAGGGTGGAGAGCGGAGTGAGCCAGCAGGGCGAACGGAGCGGGTAGAAAACACCACTGAAGGTGAGATAAGAAAGGAGACAATCAGAAAAAAAGGTAAGTAAGGTGGGATAGGAATGTAACTAAATAGAAGGGGTAGGATAAAAAACAGAGTGCACCAGAGAGAAAAATAGTGTCAGGTATGAGTAAGTCAGCATAAAAGCATACAGTAGGAAAAGAGGAGAAAATGGTAAAGTATAGAAGAAAGGGAGGTTACTGATGTACAATAGTAAAGTTATAAGGGAGATAGATAAACAATAAGGTAAAGTAGAAGTTAAAGGAGAAATGGAAAGACCAAATCCTAGCTAAGTAGCCTGACAAGGGCTGGTTAACGCCAGAAAAAGCAGGAGAGAGGAAGCCGAGGTGGGATGGGACCACCTACAGTGTAGTGTAAGTAAGCAGGAAGGAGAGGGGGTAAAACTGAAGTAAGACAGTAGAGAGGTAGAGGGAAATAAATAAATGGCTGGGAGAGAACTGTTTACACTGGGAGTGGGAGGGCTAAGAAAGGGTGGTACTGGCTGCTGGAGACTAAGGCACAGGCAATCTAAACAACTCTATAGGAAGACCTGGTAAGAGCCCAAATATATGAACATTACAGAGCTCAAACCTACTTTCTATTCCAAGATCAGAGTGATACTCTGTGAGGTTTGTGGCAAACCAAGTCACAGTCACTGTAGGAAGACCAGGTTCGATGGTCACCAGTTGGGAGGAAGATTAGGACAGGAGTCTGTAGAGCTAGTAACTTTAGGGAAGAAGGTAGGCAGGAGGAGAGAAAGAAAATAAGAACAACGTTAGCACATGTATGTAATCTGAGGTTAAAAATAGTCAACATTAACCAACAGTGGAATAGTAGCAGTGGTAACAACCAAGCTAATACATAAACGTACACATTTAAAACCGAGGTCACAGATTAGTCCTCCTGCATGATAAAATACAGCAATAAAAGGAATCAACAGTGTACACAAATCATTACTAAGAGACAGTAAAAAAGAAAAACTAGACTATTCACTATATCTTGTGCAAAATAGACTAGTCAGGTATCCTTGATGTCACCCGAAATAGGCAGAATATATACAGAGATCACTGCAATATATAGAGAGCTAGCACACACAATCCCTACCTTTATACAAATGGAGTTCCTTTGGAATAGAGCTCAGATACATCAATAGAACAAATATATGCAATAGCTATGTCTGTAGTCAGTCATATCCAGAGTACAAATAAGGTTATCTAGATGGGCTAGAGAAGAAGTACCCAATAACAAAAGGCAGGTAGAGAAGTGTCCATAAGAGTACAGGCTGCAGGAAATGTGTAACTTGGAAGCTTCGTTTAAAAGGAAGCATCTAGAGGTCAAATATCAATGTAGTAGGGATACCCCAGCAAAACATTAATTGTCACTAGGGGAGGGGGAGAGAGAAGCAAACGCCGAGTAATTACTGTAGCGCTACGTGCGCGTGTACAGTAGAAGGCGTTTAGAATGCAATGTGGGTTACGAACTGCTTTCCGAATAAAAAAGGGCAACAAGAGCTATAACATCACTTTAAAAGGAAGTATAGCAGTAACATCGCGCAGGTGATCTGCTTTAATAGGGTTCCATTGAGGTTTGGGACAGCGGGGTACGTCAGCTAAGCACATGGAAAACCTCCATGTGAGTGGCGCAGTTTAGGTAGTATAGAAGCTACCAGGTACAAAAACAGCACAAAAGTAAAGCATAAGAAGTCTGAAATCAACTACGCCAACTCCAACAGTTTACAGTTGAATTGTCCAACAGAAGTGCTGTAATAACATATAAAGCCTCAAAACAGGAGTCACCCTATATAACATTTAACACACTGAGTCATAGAGGGAGAAATAGCGTGTACAACCTCGTTTGTATGCGCCTAGGATAGGTAAACCATTAATACTAAAAACAGCTGCTATGAACTCCGTAGCACATATAACAGTTTGTTTTATCAAAATAAAGAATATACTATAAATATTATAACTTGTCTGAGCAAGGGAAAACATGTTTTGTATCTATTCAATCTGACGAATCCATCAGATTCATGAAAGCGGACAAAGGGGGCAATGCTTGTTGTTAAGCAGAGATTCTCTTCACTGTATGCATTCATTATCGGGGATGAAATGTATTACAAGAAGGTTACAAAAGTAGTATTTTCAAGGCATTCAGACATATAGATCAGTGGTTAAATGAAAATCTGCTGGGGATGTAATTTCAAATACTATGTTTTTCTTTTTTCAAGTAGAAAAACTGAGAATAGGTAATTTATTTGGAATACCCAAGATCCACAAGGACAAGTGAAACCCATTGTATTGGCCTATAGTGTCAGCTCCAGCTTTGAAAGTGGATCCATTGCCTAAATTTATAGACAGAGCTTTGCTCAAGTTAGTGCAAGCAGGTACTTCCTTTATTAAAGATTCCTTTGATTTTTTAGTTAGAAATCAAGGGTAGAGAGGTAGGTCCCAATGATTTATTAGTTACAGTGAATGTAAAATCTTTATACAAATGCATTCCACACGATTGAGTTGTGGAATGGGTGGGACACATGTTGCTTCACAGCAATATTTTTGAAGTGGGTGAATGCAAGTTTATGCTTGAATGTGTTGAGTACATTTTGCGTAACAATTTTTTTATTTTTAATGGAGAGTATTTTCTGCAGACCAGGAGAGTGGCAATGGGAGCTAGGATGGCACCTAATTATGCCAAGCTTGTTATGAATTATTGGGAAACATATGTTTTAGTTCAACTACCAGGATACTCCCTGGTTAAGCATTATTATCGTGTTATTGACTATTTATTTTTTGTTTGGGGAGGGGGACAAGGAACAATTAGAGGATTTCATCAAGCATTTAAATGGCAGTACCAATTTTTTGAGTTTTACCCATGTTAGTGACACCACTAAGATTACTTTTTTGGATCTGGAAGTATTTAAATGTGGTCAGACATTTAAGTTGGGGTCAGTTATTAGCTTTAAGAATGTTGCTAGTAACAGTTTATTACACTATTCAAGTATGCACCCCACCTACATGAACCACAGTACAGTGAAGGGACAGTTAGTTAGGCTGTAAAGACTTACTACAGATTTAACTTTTTTGGACAACCTTGTTGGTGAATTGCACTACAGGTTTAGATGCAGGGGTTATCTCCCTAGAGTTGTTGAGAGTTTATTATGTCAAGCAGTAGAAAGGGAAAAAGATGTTTCTAAACAGAAAGAGTGGCCCTCTTGTATGTCGCTGGTTTTTATTACCGATAGTGGGGCAATTAGAAACATTATTAGAAACAACTGGAGAATTTTAGGTGCACATGGAGATTTGATGTCTATTATAGAGTCTAATCCAAATTTTTAACAAGAGGGCCAAGAATTTTAAAGAATTTTTACAGAGAGAAAATTCTGTTTGGGAGTGGGGATGGGGAATAGAGGCACTTTCAAGTGTCAGAATTGTAATTTTTGCAGATACATACAGGAAGGTCCTTATTTTGGGGTTAGCACCAGTGATAAAATTTGGCTGATATTGGGTAATTTTACTTGCAATGCTACCTTTGTTGTTTATTTAGGTAGGTCTGCATCCTGCACGCCTTTTTACATTGGTGAGACTAAGAGGCAGTTGAAAAATAGGATGTACGAGCATTATTATGCCATTAAAATAAAAACATGGATAATGCCTTGGTTAGACATATGTCTTTGCAGGAAGGGCACTCCAAGTTTTATTTTGCAGTTATAGACCACATTCCAGTAAGTTACAATGGAGAGAGAGATGTTGAGTTAAACTACAGAGAATTCTGGTTGCAAGTCTTGTTCAGTGCTTATAACACATCTGAGTTGAATGCAGCAGTTAATTTTAAAGTTTTTTTACCGAAAAAAAAGTGTGTGTGACAGGTCTTTTCTTTTACTATATGTATTGAAAAAATATGCATAATGTATACATATTTTTTAATACATTGTAGCCTTTTTCTGGTGTTTTAAATGCACCTTTTAACTAATGTGAAAGCATTGCATGAAAGCAATGTTGCTTTAACTGGACGTTTGCACACTGTATTGTCTTTGATGAAGTGCACTTGTTGATTGGCCACTGTTTAATTAGATAGGGTTTAAAGCAGGTTTAGATTACCAGTTTTCTTTAGTTCTGATAAAGGGCTTTTTGAAGGTTCAAAGTGCTTAACCTAAGCAACAGTGTGGATTTTTAGCATTTTTTGTGGATTTCTATGAAGATTGAAGTCCTTTTGTATGTAGTTCCTTGTGTTTTCTGGTGATTTATGTGATTGTTTACTTTGTTTCACCTACTGTATAGTTTGTTTTACTACTGTGGTGATTTACTAAACTGAAATGAATAGCCAGCAAGTAGTTCTTCAAGAAATAGAAGGCCCACTTTATTTCTAAATACTCTTTCTCTGTGTCTGAACATCTGTTATCATTTTTACTTACTTTTCTGCTGATGTAGCACACGGGGTTTTCCTGGCCTTGGATATCTTGGGAGAGCACTGCACCTAAACTATTTCTGATGCATCCGTACAAAAGATAAATTCCTTTGTTAAATCAAGAGTCACTTATATAGTTTTAGAGCACAGGATCCTTTTTAGTTTATTTAATGATGTAGCTTTCTAAAGAACCTATTGAAATTTGATAGAAACTTTTCCATTTCTGAGATCTCTCAAAGGATAGGCAGTAGTCAGATAATTTGGCACAAACATTCTATAGTACCTAGCTAGTTGAAGAACAGACTTCAGTTGCCTTTTAATGGAGGGTACTGGTCATTTTTTTTCTGGCCTGTATTTATTTACTTGTGGTTTTATCATCTGTTGTCCTATAAGGTAACCCAAATACTACACTTCTGTCATTCCCAATTTAATTTTCTTAGCATTTTCGGTTAGTTTTCCATACTTTATCCCTTATAGCACAATCTACACTTTAGGTAAGTGAAACTCCCAGTCCTCAGAATGAAGGACCACATCTCAGCCGTTTGCTGCAGCTTATAGGGCGTGAAGCCTCAGTATTTTGTCCATCAGCCTGTGAAAGGCAAGTGGAGCTTCCATGCAGGGTAGATGGTAACAGTGTGGTCTGAATTAGACCATCAGGATTTGCATAGGCATTTTTTTGCAAGCGGAGGGGGTGTTATCTGCCAGCATTCCTTTATCAAGTCCAATGCTGTTGCTGTGTATGCAGCTTTTCCCAAATTCTCTGTCATTTCATCAGTTCTGCGCAAAGGAAGGCTATCAAGTTTTGATAAGCTATTAATTTTCCTAAACGCATTATGGAATCTAATAATTACATCAGGTTTAGGAACTAACTAATGGGTTTAGGGTTTAGCATTAATGGGCTTTTTCATTTACTTGCTGACTCTCTATCTCTCCTGTCCTCACCAACTCTTGTTGATTGGTTTTGCACCTCTGTTACTGTGCCAGATGTTGGTTTCTCTTACTTGTGTGTTGTTTTTACTAAATTCTCTTACTTGTGTTTTTTTACTACTGACAAGGGTTGATCTAACTAAGCATCAGTTAGAGATTCTCACTTCTGTGTCATTTGAACTTCAGTCAAGACATCAGTATGATAATTTGATACATTTGTTCTATCATTCTCTTTCATGGCTCTCTAACTTTATAGTTCTCTACATTTTTTTTCTTTCATTTAGCACAAATGGCCCTTGCCATTTAGTTAAACATTTGATCTCCATGGAGGATGATGGATTCTCAAAGTTGGACTTTATAGTCATCGTTGCATCTCCTGGGCTTTCTGAATGTGCTTCTTTAACATGGGAGTATCCAGGTTTAGTTTGTCCCACAAACTAATGTAGCATTTATCACACTTTAAGTGTATTCTTCCTAAGTTTCTTCAGCACTGTCAAGAAGTCCACTGGGATGCCTGTTGTTTAAAAGTTTAAATGGGGTAAACCCATCTGAGGCTTGTGGTATCTCTCAGATTGTGAACAGCAAGTAAGGGTAACAACAGGTCCCATTTTTTTACCATCTGTGTCAGTATCTTTCCTTAACATAGATTTCAGTGTTTTGCTGAACCTCGTATAACTCCAGCAGTCTGTGGATGGTAGACTGACATCTTTAACTATATGACTTTAAAGCAGTGGTATAATTCATACAATACTCTTGACTTAAGGGAGCATCTTGCTGAATAAGAATCTCATTAAGGTACTCACTCTGGAGAATAAAAGCACCAGTTCTCTGTCAATCACTTTAGCATTAGATTTGCTTAATGACAATGCTTCTGGAAATTTTGCAGCATAGTCCATTATTACTAATATGTATGGATGCCTGGTCTTCCAAGATGGCTACACTCTGAGTAACAGCTGTCCAACTGTGAAAACAGAAACTCAGAAAAGTGAGTCAGTGAATTTGTCATTTTGTTTAAATTTCAGTTACTGGCTAGTAAGTATACTGCCTGGATGCCAGCAAAGAAAAAATAGAAAACCTGAAAGAAAATCAAACCACAGAAGGTGAGGAGAAATCACTGGCTGGGAAGAATCCTGCAGCTGTTCAGCAAAAAGCAGTTCAAGATCCAGCTTTGGTCCAGTAATCTAGAGGAAAATAATAAGTCAAATCTGCTCAGAGTTGATTAAAATAAATGAAACACTGAAGGAGTATATCAACTCAAATAACAAATGGCTGGAAAAAATGGAAGAAGCTTTAAACAGATATTCAGATTAGCTGATAAACCTGCAAAAATCAGATTTGAAATGAAGAAAGGGCTGGCTGAGTATGAGACTGCTCAAGAAGAGATGTTTCAAAAAATGTAGAATTAGATGATGTAACATGTAGGAAAAAATGGAGATATTCTGCTGTACAAAATATATATATGAGCTATCCCAACTGCTAAAGGAGACTCACAAAACAAAGCAGCAAATCCAGAAATAAGTGTAAGTGAGGCAACGACCATGGTCCAGCCAAATAAATTTCCAGAAGATATGTAAAACAGCAAACGGCTTATTGGAAAAAGGTTAGCGCTTTCGCAGAGTTACCACTTCATCAGACCAAATACAAAATGAGAATACAAATCAAATATTTTAAAAAAGTACTCAACCAATCACTAAGAAACAATTAAAACTGAACCAATTAAAAAATAAAAATCATCTTACATCATCCTCTACCTAATAAGGCAGGCTTAAGGGAAGTGCCACTGTTAAATAATATAAGATGATTTTTCCAATAAACTGTTTGCTGTTTTACATATCTTCTGGAAATTTATTTGGCTGGACCATGGTGGTTTGACTCACACTTATTTCTGGATATTATGCTGTACCACAGAAACTGGAAGGAGCAGACTGTATTAATTGTATGAAAGCACAAATAAGCAACAACTGGACTGGTTTTCTACAGCAGGAGTTCTTAATTGAAAGGGCACATCATGTGTATGCTCCAAATTTGGCCGTGATAAAGCAACCAAGACCTCTAATACTAAAGATTCAATTCTACCAGCAGAAAGAGTTGATTCTGACAAAACTGTGACAGAAGGACAATGTACTGAAAGTTGGAGACAGTAGGGTGGTTGTGGAAAATGATTACTCATTGTACAACAGGAAGAAGAGAAGTACATTTATTCCAGCAATTATGGTATGTCGAGAGGCAGGTGTAAGAATCAAGCTTATTTATCCAGCTGTCTTCAGAATATTTTTTCCTTGAAGACCAAAGTAATTTTTTAATGCAGAACATGCAAAGGAGGAAATACATACATTTATATAACAAAAAGTGAGATGTTAAACAGGAGGGGATTCTGCTTACTATTCTTCTGATAATAAAGCTCATAGACAAACTTTGCCAGTGAAATCTTTTCCAATGTTACGAAGGAAAAATGCTTGAAAGACTAGAAGAACCATGAGTACATTGGAACTGAACCAAAAAGTGGAGGTGGGAGATGGAGATCGACAAGAAAACCAGCAACTCAGAAATGAATGAATAAAAGTGGGATTACAAAGCATCATTCACATTTGTGAAATATGGCTGAACAAGAAAACATGGAGATGTTGGACTTTTTGACTTTGTCAAACTTGTAGGGGACTCAAGCATATACCTCACTTCATGTCATTAATGTTTGGAAGAACATTGAGGGGAAGAGGAAGGAAAGAGGTAACTGTAAGTAAAACAATTTTTGTTCTTAGTATTTTTATAAAACATGGCCTATAATACATTATATTGTAAAGCATTTTCATTTATTTTTCGTGTGTTATAGGGATAGTAAAGTAAGATGTGCCCTTTATGTCTTCTTTCTTTTTTTCTGTTTAAATGTTAACACTGCAGTGTAAAAAGAGAAAGCATGGACAAAGTATGTTTGATAACAGATTGTAATCTTGGGTTGTTGAAGTGAGGGATGGGTTGCAAAAGGATACAGATCATGATATAAGTAAAACTCTTGTAGCTGTTCTTATTTTTTCATAGGATAATGACTGGATTAAGGCCTTTGCCTTGATCTAACAGCAAGTTTTAAGTGGAAACAAGTGAATAAGAGAACACTGAATGTAATGAAAAGTTTTCATTTAGCAAATAAATGCTCACAGTGCAAGATGAGAACCTTGTAGCTGAAGGCAACTGTGTATCTGGTTCTCATGCTTCTATGGAGACAAGCTGATAAGAGGGCAGTAAAAAAGCATAATGTCTTAAGCAATTGCAAGAAAAAAAGTAATATTTTCTAAAAGCATTTAAGAAACTTTCTACATCTGAAAGAGAAATGCAGATAAGACTAACAGTACTTAGTGTAAATAGAAGCACACAATGTTCCATGCGTCTAGCATGGATAACTTTAATTATAAGTTAATTAAAGCCTGTGAGTGTAGCTGTCAGTCTGGGACAATTATTTCTATTAGGAGAGTTAAACTTCATTATTTAAAGATGTATCTAGTTTTGTGTGCTTACATTAAGTTAATGGGTTATGGGAGTGCTCTGGGGTGATTTTTTGAGGGTTTCCATTAAAACAAAAGTCTTGAATGATGCAACATAGGTTCAAATGGACATGACAAGAAACAACTGTGTAAAAGTTCAACCTGACAAAAATTAGTATATACATGTAACACCAAAGCTGGAAGTAGACATTTTGAAAAAAGCTGTTTGCATAACAAGTGGGAATAATAACTTGCTATCATAATGGCAATTCTTTCCATATTATCTTTGAATGTGAATGGACTCACAGGTATATACAAAAAAGAAAGAGTAGTGAACTATATTAAGAAATGCAAAGTGCAAATAGCTATACTACAGGATACACATTTTAAAGAACTGAGCATGTGAATTTGTTAAATGATTTCAGGATGGTTATTCAGTGGAATATCTGGGACAAATTAAAAGGTGAGTACTTATACTAACTGCTAGAAAAGCTCCAATAATGATAGAAGAGAAAAAAAGATAATAATGGTAGATTTGAGGTACTAAGGGGGTATTGGCAAAGGAGGATGATTACACTTGGATATATTTATATTCCACCTAAAACTGCTACAATGGAACATATTAAAATTCAGGGAGAAATAATCAGCTTTCAGTAGGGAATATTACTTATAGGTGGGAACTGGAATTTGATTTGCAACAATGAAAACACGTCTGGGGGCACAGAAGTGAAAATATAACAGAGGGTAGATTTTTATAGAAATAATTGAAAATATTTGGTATTAAATATGTGAATTCAGTAGTAGGAGCTTGGAGAGGATTTAGATATTATTTAGAAGGTACAAAAACTGGGCTAGACTAGAGGGAAATTATATTTCAAAGGAGCATGTGCATTTAATTGAGAGTTTTAATACACATCCAATAACTATTTCAGATCACGTGCCAATAATAACTAAAACATGCAGGGTAATGAAATAAAAATAAGACACTGGCACTTCCCCTCCTGTCTGTTAAACAGAGGGGAATTTAGGGAATAGGCAGTAGAAATTATTTGGGAGTTACTAGCAAGAATAGAAATTTTTGCAGAAAATATAGCTAGTGAGTGGGATAAAATGAAAGTGGAGTTTAAAAATGGTATACAAGTAAAAGACAAATAGATATGGTTAAGAAGTAACAACAGTTTTTAGAGGGACTGACAAAGGTTAAAGTATCACAGAATAGGGGGAATCTCACAGAACAAGAAGAGGAGCAATTGCAGAGTACTAAAAGGAAAATAAGGGACTTCCTCAATAATATGTATGAGTTTAGAATGATTGAACTGTTTTTTTTTTATAATAACTTGAGAGCCCAAAAGCTTTTAGCACAAAGACTCGGGCAACAGGAAGTTTTTTTTGCCAAGTTTAGGGAGCCTATTACAAGGAAAATAACCAGAGATCCTGCAGATATATTAGCGATATTTTGGAAATGTTATGAAAATCTATACAAAGCAGAGAAATGTAGAAAGCAGAAAAAAAGTACAAATGAAAATATTTATGGAAGAATTAAGTATGCCAAGGTTAGAAGTAGATGCAACTCAGTTACTAACAGGATAGGAGGAGATGAGATAAAAGTGGTGGTGTTTAATCACTCTACAGGAAAGTCTCCAGGAATAAATGGTATTCCTGTGGGAGTTTGGAATTTAGAGGGGAGGAAAGTTAGAAAGATTTGGAAGGTTTTGTTTAACAGTATTTTAAAAGAAAGAAAAGCACCGATATCCTGAAAAAATGTTATCAGAGTATAGACCAAGAAAAAGGAATAGGAGGTCCTAATTTAAAGACCAAACACTGGTAGAGTTTTTAGTTGAATCTAGAACAGAAGTTGGTGATAAAAAAAATCATAATTAGTAGGGAATATAAAATATTGCATTATAACTATAGGAATCAATCAGAGGAGGTTAGAAAGGATTGGGAAGAGAGATTTGATAAGCAATTCACAAAGAAACAATGGGGATGTATATATGACTCCCAAATATGCAGCAAGATTTTGCTTGGAAGTGTTTGCATAGAGTGTTTTGCACACCAAACAGACTCCAAAGAAATTTTCCTCAGTTAGATTGCAAATGTTGGAGGTGTGATGAGGAAGAAAGAGGTTATTGGGAAAATATTTGTGTGAAATGTAATGAGCTGTCAGACTTTAACATTTCCCCGCAGACCATTCTGTCAAGAAATATTGGGTGAGCAAATTGGTGTAGCTAAGGAAATCATTTTTCTGTGATACAGGATCTGAATTGCCAAGACTTTGTAAGGCCTTGCTGAGTTTAATTCTGGTGGCTGCCAAAAATCAATTGCTAGAAAATAGAAATCAAGGTCTAAACCAACCTTATTAGAAGAAGTGAGTATAGTAACAGAGATAAAAGAACTAGAAGTGGGATCTTTACAAAAGGATAGAAGCAAATTGCATAGAGGCATATGGGAATTGTGGGAACAGCACATGCAAAATAATGTTTTGGTGGAGGAATTTAAGGGAAGGCAGGAATTGAATGAGCTATGTGATGTTCAGCTGACAGTGTATTGAAGATTATATGTGATGCATAATGTTTGCAATGGAAAATATGCCGATATGGTTTGTTTTCATTTATATAGATGTATGATTGTCTATATCATAAATGATAATTTGATAAAGATGCTTTTTGTTCAAAAAATATATACTGGTGTCCAGTACTAGATTTTACTAATGGTTTCTCAATGTTTACAATAATAGATTAAAATGGCAATTACATTATAGACATTGTGATCAGTGGAGTCTTAAATTCAGGATGGGGTGCTTTTTGGTATTTTAGACAAAAAAACAGACATTCCTATGGCTTCAATTATACTTGGCCAGTAGAAGTTGCCTACAACTGTTACCTTGGTTTTATCTATCCCCGGGTGACCTATTAACATATGAGTATGGACTACCTTGATTCTAGTCCTATATGGTTTTGGCCCTTGCAATTGATGTAAAACACCTGCCCTTTCTTTACTTACTTGATATAAGGGATTATATTTAATGCAAAATAAAGGTAAGAAGTGGTGAGAACATTGCTCACAGTACCCTGTCCCATGACTTTAGTTATATTCTCTATTGCAGCACTCCATCCCATTGTTTGTTATTTCACTTTTTATGACTTACTTATATATCCACTAAATCAAGGCTGCTTTCTTTGGGAGCTTGTCTTGGAAGTAGAAAGTATAGCTTCCTCTCTCAAAACAGAGGTTGTGCATTTTTTTCTATCAATTCTCCCACAAAAAGTATTTTCTAAAACTTGTATTCAGTTTTGCTCCTTTCCTTAATTACAGGTACTGGTTGCTTTGAGATCTCACGTTTATTACTCATTTTGATGTGAGGAGTCTTAATTAACTGATTTTTTGTGCTAATATTTCTTGGAGATCTTTGTATAGACTTTTGTTTTGTTGTTTTGTGCTGTTTCTTACCTCAGGATTTTATATCACTTTATGTTTAGTTCCTGTACTGACATCTCTTAACTGGATTGGGTTTCTGTTGATCTATCATTGAGGCATGCTTCTGATGACAGGATCCATTTTACTGTCTAACCAAGTCCACATTTTAAACCTGTTTGTAAGCTTGAGTACCAGTTCAGTTTTGGTTTTGATTTTGTATTTCTGCATGACTGTTCCTGTCTTGACCCCCCCCCCCACGCACACATTTTTATACTTAACAGGTAAGTCAGACTGCTGCATAACCTATTTTTGTTAAGTGTATGCCTGTTCCACTGGATTCACTTTATAATCTCGAAATACTGAAAGGTTGAATTTCAGTATATCGAGACCATAAAGTCGAATCCACAAAACACCGACAGCCAAAACCATGAAACTTCAAATCGCGAACACACACCATACACCACACCACACATACACCACATTACACACACTACAAAAAAAAACACACACACACAAACATAACACCACACATCTAGAAATCTACACTAAAATTAAGCCGGGGGGCAAGCCCCTCACACCCTCCTACTTATATATACTAACTACGAGATCACACAAACAGAAAAAGACAGTATAAACTCACACCCAGACATTCTACAGTCCCTTGTGCATATACACACACACACACACACACACACACACACACATACATCACACATATACAAACACCACCACATCCAATACTTTAACACACATGCTTTTACCTGCCTACCCTAACCCACACGTACAACTTACAAACACACTCATATACACTCAAACACCTACCCAAAATCCTTACAAAACAATCACTTACCTTAAATTCCACCTAAATCCACACACTACACTGGACACCATCCACATAATAAACTACCCATCACCTAGCGTAAAGCCATAACCACAAATTTGACATATTCGGATTCACAATTATGTACTTTCACTATTTTGAAGACTCGACTTTATGGTCTCAATATACTGAAATTTGACTTTTCAGTATTTCGAGATTATAAAGTGAATCCGTTCCACTACATCTGTAGATTATTCCATCTCTCATGTTTTCAACAGTGCTTTAAAATAAGTAATTTTTTTCATAATATCTCATCATGAGCCAACTCAGTATTTGGAGTCACAGAATGCAACAGTTTCCCTAAAACTGAAAGTTTACATGTGTGAGGGAATATTGTTTTCTCTCACCATGAAGGCGTACTACTTCTAATTTTTGTTTGTAACCATTCTTCCAATTGCATTCTAGGGGAACTGAAACTGTATTCACTTTAGTGGATATGGGTGCCCTAAGACAATGCAGCGTGTGTCATGTTTACTGACATCTATCTAATTCTGGAATAAACCCCCCTGAAAAGAGACCACCTAGCCTAGTAGAATTAAATTGGTAAAAAGACATAAATAATGTAAATTTTCTTGTTTTTTTCTGTTAAATCATTGAGGATTACTTCCAGTCTGTAATACCAGTCATTACAATTTCATAGTTTTTATTGTTGTTCAGAGAATGCACATTCATGCAACAAATATTATTCTGGTAGCGTTTAACTGATATGGAGTTGTTTGGCATGTATGTTAATGAACTCCTTTCTACAGTCAAAGGTGCAAGGACTTTAAGCCTTTCAGATCCGTTTGCTTACTTTATGAATTTGAGCAAGTCACTTAACCAGAAAGAACTCTTGGATCTTCCCTGTTAAGGGACACTTTGCCATTGGGTTTACCTGCTTGACAAATACTTAAAATAGTAATATATAAAATTTGTCATCATTTTTGGCTTTGTCTAGAATTCTGAAGGAAAGATCTTAAGAGGTATATTGATCTGTTCCTTGTAAAATGTGTGGCTTCTGGGAAATTGTTGTGGATTACAGTCACTAAATGTCAAACATATGAGTTTCAAATTTTGTATCCTTCAGAAAAAACCTTACTAATGCAAACCTTGTTATTATATCAACTTTCTAAGTATAACATAGACATATTTAAAATAAGCTCTTTATTTTTATCCACTGCTTCTGATTCTTGAGCTAAGACGTTGAGAGGGCAATGGGGAGCTGCACTGCATGGTTTTGATAGCAGCGAGCTGAGATACATTTGTGGGCCATTATTTCTGAATTTATTCATTCACTTGCTCTTTAGCAAATATCTGAGGTGTATAGCCATACAAGTGGTAGTAATTGTGTGTGTGGGTGTGAGGTGAAAAATTAAAATATTAGCAAATTAAATTATTATAATGAAGTAGTAATAACCGAGCTGGGGAGAAATGCTAAAGCAGTTTGTCACTGAGAATTTGTATCAAGAAATGCTAACAGAGAATATGAGAACAAGTGCTCGTTTCTATGTGTGTGTGAGGGGGAGGGGGATCCTGGACTTTTTGAACTTACCTTTAAGTCTCTAATGTTTGAAGAGCTGGGTGTGTGATAAAACACAATACATTACAAGTACTGTATAACTTTTTTATCTTACAAGTAGTATAAAAGGAAAATGTTTTGTAATCAAGTGACTGTTCTGGCTAACAGAGACAAACTGGGGTATCAAAGAACAAAAATACAGTTTAACCATGATGTGAGTTTCCCTCCTTCCTACGTGGTAGTAAACGTGTCACATTTTACCCATCTGTTCCACATTGTGCAAAACAGTGTAGTATTTACCATTTGAAGATGGAAGATTGACTATAGCTGTAGTTTCTTTAATTTTTTGCTTGTTGATATGGATGGTATAATAATAATGTTGTAAGTCTGCTCTTACATGTATTGCTTGATTGTCTGATGCCTATTAGAGTTATACGTGGGTTTTTTTGGGGGAGGGGTTGATTGGCTTGCCCATCTGGGGCCTTGGACATCTGCATCTTGAGTAGTTTTTCCGCGAGTCTGTAATTAGTAATGTGGTAAAGCAAGCACTAAGTAATGTCGTGGCAGTGCGCTGAGCTCCCTCCCGAGTTGTTAGGAAATGCTTCAGATTTTGCCCGTTTGGTATAGTGTCCCATAGTTTGAAAAGGGAAAGCACTAAGTAATGTCGTGGCAATGCGCTGGGCTCCCTCCCGAGTTGTTAGGAAATGCTTCAGATTTTGCCCGTTTGGTATAGTGTCCCATAGTTTGAAAAGGGAAAGCTGACTATGGCTGCAGTTTCATTCGTTTATTTTGCTTGTCGGTACTATGATTGTTTTGGTAATGTTAAACCATACTAAACTGTCTGAAAATGAAGAAACCTTGCTTAAGAATTTAAGGATATGTAGTTGTAATTATCTCACTCATTAAAACTAGAATTTCTTAAACTCTTCTCCTGACACTTTTTTCATAGACTGTTACAATAACATTCAGAAAATCATAACCGCATCTTTTAAAATCCAGCACATACAAGTAAGCATTTAAACAATGGAATGGGTTATTGTGACAAGACGTTCACTTTTGAATGCTACCCACACCTTTCAGCCGTCCCTATTTTTACAGAATGTCCCTGATTTGGCTTCAGATATTTATTCTGTTCCTCATAACACTTTTGATTTTGTGGTAAATCAGTCATGATTACAGTCGATCAGTAATACTTCGTATTGTTCAGAAATGCATATTGGTGCAAAACTTCTCATTCTGTTAACATTTTTAAGTGAATTACAGTAATTTTTAAAAATTGCTTCTGATTTTATCCCCTCATTATTTTTTGGGTTTTTCCTGAATTCCTGACCAAATAACTTAAAGAATATGGTGCTACCCCAGTACCTCAACAGGTAGCACACTCACATTTGGTGTAGAAGACTGCGGGTTCTATTCCCATGCCAGGTATTTAGATCACTTTTTCTAGTGCTGATATTGCAGTGGAGTATAAGCGGAGGTGCTGAATTCCAAGGTACACCATCCTTTGGATGAGACTTCAAACCGCTGTATCTGCCTGAGTTGGTGGTAGTTCAGGTAAAAGAAAAAGATCCAGCAGCACTTATCAAAAAAGAATGGGGCAGTTCACCAGTGTCCTGGCCAGATTTCTCCTAGTCAGTATTAATACCACCTGGGGTCTTTACCCAAAAAGAGATCTAGTGGAACTAACCTACTCAACAAAAAGTTTATGGTTGCTACTATATGTCATTTATTTAGTTATTTCTTTGTACTTTGACTGTTTTAATACAGCAGAATCATTAACTGTTTTAATACAGCAGAATCATTAAGTGGTTACGGTTATTGTATCTCAGTGGACCTGCCACTGTAAAGTGATCGTGGAGTGTTGTTTTCTCCAGAATCTACTTCAAGCTCTTGTTATGCAAGTCATGCTAGACATAAGGAAGTCATTTTTAACTTCCATGTAAACAGAATGGCAGTAGTGTGAGTCACAGGCATCTTGCACAGCTTCTGGAATCTGCTACTTCATCTTCACTTTTTTAGTCAAACTACCCTGATTTGTGTTATCAGAGCAGCTCTTACTTCTTTAACTGTGGGGCTGAATATACACAAAGCATGGCTTTGTCTGCTGTCATAACTGGAATATAATACAGTGTAATATAATGTAATGTACTACACTATAATAATAGCATTTTAAATCATTATACAGTTTTTACACTGCTGTTTTAGCTGTACAGTCATAGTATGATTTGGATGAGTATAGCTATTTATAATATGCAAGGTTTCAGCACACATCCTTTCTCAAGTTGACACATCTTTTGTTTGCCTACCTGTGTGTTATTTCACAGGAGAAGTTAAGGAGTTGAATGCGTGGTGAGTTTTTTAAGTTGGAGCTTTGAATTATATAACTTACTTGGCCTGTATTAACTAGTCTTTGAGTTTCTGCATCCTCTTCATATTTCCATTTTGATGATATTTCTTACAGTAAATATAATTCATGTTATACACATGGAGTTTCTGTTATGTGCCTTTGTTAAAAGTGATCTAATTACAGTTTCTTAAATCAGTCAATTTATGGTTTCTGAACCGCTTGATCTTTTTCATTTGTTTTTAATATTGTGTAAAATGTCTGTTTAGCTTAATGGTGAAAGAGAATTCAGTACTTCATGATTTTTTTTTATTTTAACTACACATTTTGCATGTTTTGTTATGCAGGATACAACATCCCGGTAGAGCAGCTGTTTGTGTTACTTGCCAAACCAGGTGACCTTCCGTTTAATGTTAGAGAAGACTTGGCCAGGCTTCAAGGGGGACTTCCTGACACCTCCATGACCAGTAAGTAACTGGTTAGTTAATAAATTGATCATGTCTTGCAATTCACACCTGAGATTGATTTAAGTGGTTGGAGAAGGACAAGAGAGCAAGAACTAATGTGTGGACATCAGATTCATCCAAAAAAATTCAAAGAAATGACAGCCATTCATGGGCTAATCAGATCTTAGAGCAAATCAGTGATTCACCTGCAGTTGCAGAGTTTGGTGATATTTAGAAGTTATTGGGTCTTTGATGAGGAAGTAGAATTGTAATCCTTTAAACACAATCAGCAATCAATGCCAGGTCACTGGCTGGATGCTATGCTCACATCAGGTGAAATCACTTTAAACACAATCAGCAATCAAGGCCAGGTCACTGGTTGGATGATGTGCTCACATCGGGTGAAGTAATTTTAAACACAATCAGCAATCAAAGCCAGGTCACTGGTTGGATGCTGTGCTCACATCAGGTGAACTCACTTTAAACACAATCAGCAATCAAGGCCAGGTCACTGGTTGGATGTTGTGGTCACATCAGGTGAAGTAATTTTAAACACAATCAGCAATCAAGGCCAGGTCTTTGACTGGATGCTATGCTCACATCAGGTGAAGTCACTTTAAACACAATCAGCAACCAAGGCTAGGTCACTGGCTAGATGTTATGCTCACATTGGGTGAAGTAATTTTAAACACAATCAGCAATCAAGGCCAGGTCACTGGTTGGATGCTGTGCTCACATCAGGTGAAGTAATTTTAAACACAAGCAGAAATCAAGACCAGGTCACTGGTTGGATGCTCAGGTGAAGTAACTTTAAACACAATCAGCAATCAAGGCCAGGTCACTGGTTGGATGTTGTGCTCCCATCAGGTGAAGTCACTTTAAACACAATCAGCAACCAAGGCCAGGTCACTGGTTGGATGCTATGCTCACATCGGGTGAAATAATTTTAAGCACAATCAGCAATCAAGGCCAGGTCACTGGTTAGATGCTGTGCGCACATCAGGTGAAGTAATTTTAAACACAATCAGCAATCAAGGCCAGGTCACTGGTTAGATGCTGTGCGCACATCAGGTGAAGTAATTTTAAACACAATCAGCAATCAAGGCCAGGTCACTGGTTGGATGTTGTACTCACATCAGGTGAAGTATAAGACCTCACCTTTTATGTTACAGCAGTGAAAAAAGCAATGTCCACACTTCACAGAGATCTGCAGCATTTTGTAGAAATTTTGTGATGTTTATGAAATGCATTGAATTACATATTTTGCATCTACTGCATTAGAGGAATGAACAAATTGCACATTAATCATTTAGCTATAGTTACTAGGCCATCTTATTACAAAAATACCTTAACTCCACAGTAAGATTATGCCAAAAGAAGGCAACAGCTTTACAAGCACCTTTGTGAGCTTTATCCACTCAGGGGCTATTATAACCTGTTAGTACAAATCTATGTATCTGCATCTGTTCATTTATCCAAGCTTCTGATTGTAATAAAATTTATGAATGATAAAGGCAAAACTGGATATGTATACAATTTGTTATATTTTGTATGATCCTGTTATTGATGTGGTCTGTTTTGAAGCCACTTTCCAACTACCTTTGTCCAGTCATCCCTGGTAGGGTCAATAGGAACATTATCGTACCAAGGCTGATGGTTAGGACAAAAAACACCAGTCGTCAGGACAGAGATTTGTTAAGATATGCAGCAAGATGAGGGCTTAAGTCTGATTATTCACAATTTGACCATTTTCTTATACTGAATACAATGTGAGGTTTGAATGAGATATGGTGTAAAGATGCGCATTTTGTATGACTTGCATGATAATTTATTCACCTCAAATCATCCACTTAAGAAGTGTGTGTGTTTAGGGATTATTAGCGGGTTAATCTAAAATGGTTCTCCTTACTCTCCTGTCACTAACGCTCTTCTGCTTTTCTTGACTGTCATCATATCTGGTCCCTCTCCAACCTGTTCTAAACTCTCCTACAGACACTACCTCTTACACCAGTAACACAAATCGCTCCTCCCTACCCATCACCGCTCATGTCTCTCACACACACATGCAGTATTCTGTTCTTTAAACCCAAACTGCTTCAGACACAGATGTACTTGTTTAGCATTGCACTTACTGACAATTTAACCAAAATGAAATTCTGTCTTTACTACTTAATCTTGAAATTCCTCCTGATCTGTGATGACATCCAGCCTAACCCTGGTCCCATCATCTCACAATCCACATCTTTCAACCCATATTCCAGGTACACAAAATATGCTTACATTTATCTCAGTAAATGCTCATAGCATATGCAACAAAATTTTTGAGTTGCATGTTTGGATGACTGCACAATCTCCTGATATACTAGTAATCACAGAAACCTAGCTTAAACCGCACATAAAGGATACCAAAGTACTTCCCCCAGGCTTTAATATGTTCAGAGCTGACCGACATAAAAGAAAAGGAGTCAGTGTTGCAGTAATGTATCCTGCTTCTGTTTCCCTAGCACCTCACAACTAATCTGTACCCTCCTTTGACAAAGTCAAACTATTGATCACCTGCCTTAATAAAAGTCTCTGCATTATAGCTTTATACATAGCCTTGGCAATAACTTATCAACTCTGGAAAGTATCCTTTCTTGAGTATCACAGAATCTCTCTCTCTAGAAACAGTAATATTAGGTGATGTCAACACTGACCTGCAGAAACTTAACTTACAATTTCCCACAGATAGCATAAACCTATTTGGATTTTCTCAACTAAAACTACTCACCCAGCCTTTACCAGTGCCGCAAACCAAAGCGGCTCAATAATTGATTGGATTTTGGTCTCCCATCCTAACAATTTCTCTCAGTCCAAAACACTTCCAGCCTCTATTAGTGATCACTACCCCATCTGTACACCTAGACTTTTATTTCACATTCGCATAGACAACACACCTAAAAGACAGTACGAAACCTATCCAACTTTGACCAGCAGGCCTTTACAAATTTACTAAACTCCATCAGTTGGTCCTTCCTTAAATACTTACCACTAGATGATGGAGTTGAACAATTTAATTCTACATTCCTAAACACTTTAGACAGTTTAGCTCCCACCATAAGGAAAAGAGTCCAAATAAGCTATACTCCTTGGCTTTCTGTCTATACTAGATCACCCACGCAAAAAAGAGACAAGGCTTGGACAACTTTGCTTAAAACATAAGACTTACAGTAATTTACAGCATTTCAAAGCACTGTGTAACCTTGTAAAGAAACAGATTAATTTAAACAAAAAACAGTTCTATGCAAAGCCAAAGGATCAGCGCAAATCCTGTACAAAAACCTGCTGGCACATTATCAAAAAATCCTAAACCCAGGAAGTCAGTCCTCCCCCCAACCATCTTGTGTTAGTACCTCGTCTGACATAGCGACTCAGTTTAACTCTTACTTCACTGATAGCATAGCGTCCATCACTAACAAATTCCCTCCATCTCCCTCTATCCTCTCTCAGCCTCCTATTACCTGAAGCTCCACATTTTCCCTTCAACCGGTTTCTACTTCCTTTATCAAATCCCTCTTGTGCAAGCTCAGGCCATGTCCCCCCTCTGCAGACAATCTTCCTAACGAATTTCTAAAAATGTCTGCCTACGCTATCTCAATAATCATTAATAGATCCATCATTTTCCTCTCCATAAAGGTGGCACCTCCACAGAAATCTCTAACTTTAGGCCAATTGCTATTCTTTCACCACTGTCAAAAATTCTAGAAAAATGTATCCATAAACAACTTCTTCAATAACTACTTGACAATAGTCTTCTCTCTCTCCCACCTAACATGGATTCAGACCAGCACACAGCAGCATCACTGGTCTGCTGTCCTTTACTGACACTATCGACAAGGCTTGTGACTCAGGAAACTTTGTCTCCTCTCTGTTCTTAGAGCTCTCCAAAGCCTTTAATACTGTCTCCCACTTCCAGCTGTTATCCCAACTATCTCTTCTGGGCTTAACTGAAACATCTTTACAATGGTTCACTAGCTCTCTCTCTAACAGATATCAATCTGTCAAATGGAACTCTAACTTCTCTCCTTAGTTACCACTTAGCAGTGGGGTACCCCAAGGCTCAATACCAAGTCCACTTCTCTTCAACATGTTTATTAAATGTTAGTTGTGTTTTCTATTCCTTCCCTCCCACTCTTTTTCTTGATGTAGCCTACATTTCTTCCTGCTTTACCTGCTTTATAGCCTCACCTCACTTTAAATCCTTAGCATTCTAATGTCCTTTCTTTATATTCTTACACTAACCTTTATCTATCCCAGAATTTGACTGAAATTTACTATCTAGTTCTCCTGCCAGAAAAAGCATGTCTTTTACGACATGCACATTAGGAACTCTTCCTACCTTGTATATGATGTCTGGTCAGCTTTATTGCTTGCCTTTATATTTTGCTTATTTTTATTTTACTATATTTCACATGTTGTACTAGTTTATTATTGTCTTAATATTTGTAACCATTGTTCAATTTTTTAATTCTGTTTATGTGTACTGTGGAGCTTTGCTCCCTGAGCCTCTGCTGAAAATGGGCTCATACCAGTCGGACTATTCCAGTAAACAAATATCAAATAAATAAATAATAGCATGGGATTTTGGATGTCTGTAGGACAGATGGTGTACAGATAATCCAAAGTAACTTTTATGGAATAGATGAACCATTAAGGACTTGTGAAGTCATTGGCCTTAAATGTTCACGTAATCTAGCTGATTATCTGAAGACATAAGACTAAAACACTGAACATGTCACTTTTTTATTGGACGACAGGTTTCTGCACCTGATTGGGTGGAGATAGGATGAGTGTGGCTACTGTGGATATATAAGGCCTCCCAAATTCAGCAGGAGGTGCCTTGGGCAGACTTGATTACTAGGGATTAGCTATTCAGTCCTATGTGCCTGACAAGATGATAAGGAATTATCTGTGAGAGGTGTATTCCCAGTACCGCTCTGATGGATGAAGCATTGCCAGTTTTCCTCCAGTTGGAATCAGCATGCTGTTGGGCAGCAGTCCGTTGAGGTACCTATATGAAGCTCAGTGGTAGTGCTCAGGGCCATGGCTGTCTGATACACATTGAGAAAAGTCTGCTGTGTCTTCCTTTTCAAGGGCTCATGGGTCAGACTATTAATGTCAGTTAGCTGTCTGAGGCCTGGGACATGGCAGGACAGGAGCAGATCACTGGGGAATATGGACAGATGCCTGTGGCAGTTCAAAGGCAGGCCACACTCATCGTAACATTGCCCTTTGCCGGTATTTCCATCTGTTTGCCCTGTCACCTCAGACTTGGCATGCATCTACTGCAAAACTGGCTGGACACGTATCAGCCTTACATTATCCAAGCTGGAACGGGGGGGGGGTGTCTTTCTTCATTTTGGAAAGACTCAAATTACTTATAGGACTTTAGCTCAGATGCATAAAGACATTGAGATCTCCTACCCCCACAGCCACCCGCTTCATGAGCCTCCTTTCGACAAATCCTCTGACTTCAAAAGTCTATCATAAAATGGATTGTACTCCAAATTCCTTCTCTCAAACATATCTGAATGAATATTCTGAGGAGAAAGAGAAAGGAGCCTTGTGTCATTTCCCATGGAACTTAGGATCAGAGATGCCATTTTTGCAGCATAGAAGCACTGTCTTACAGCTCCCTTGGCTCTCTTCCAAACAGATGCATTCTACAAACCCACAGCAGAGTGGAGTGAGATTGCATAGATTTATGTTAACATTTTTGCAGATTTAAGTGCGTTTAACCTTCTATCTCCCAGACATCCCCCACTTCTGTCTCATCCTTTCTACCAAACCCATGCCATTGTCAGTGCCTCTTTGGCTTTCATATCTGCCACCCATCCCAGTAATTCCACTCTCTGGCTCTACAACCTGCTCTTTGAATAAATACTTCTGGGGAACCAGGGACCATTTAGCACCTTCTATCACCTGTTCTTCCTCTTTGAGGGTGACCTACTAATATCTCCTGATGGAAATGATGTCCTCTTATCATGTTCCCTGTTTGTTGTCATCTCTAAAGAGAAGTTTACTGTCTCCTCTAGTCATTGGTAATTTCTTTTCCCCTTCATCTCATGCATCTTTGCAGTGGCTTTCCTCTGTGCTGCTTGTAGAAGCCTGTTGTCCCCTTTCTGGCGTGATGCTTCAACTAGGCCTGCTAGGGGGGACTCAGAAGTCTGACAGAACCCAACATCTTGTTAAATCACCCAGTGGCACAAAGTACAAAGCTTTGTCCAAGGTGTGTATTCTCTGCTATGTTGAGTTTAGCTATCTCAACTGTTTTACCTGGCCGTATTATAGATATTTATAATGTGGCCAAGATATCAGTCCTGCCTGTGTCTTGGTTGAAGAAAGCTGTGGCTAAAATCCTGTTTTCAGATTCCTTGGTTAATTATCACATTTCTTATTGCAACTTTGTGCTAATGTTTTGGCCAGGATAGAATGCTTAGGTATGTGCCTCTGCAGGCTAGTATAGCTGAGGCTGTCCTCTCTGAAAGAAGTCCTTAGACAGACTCTCCTGGATACTTTTTTCAGGAGGTCTTCTTTGACCATCCTTCCTAGAATGTAGTTGACAACCTTGCAAAGTGGAAGTGAGGCTTCATTATGGATAAGGCACTGTCTGGCCCCATTGTCAAGCACCCCTTTGTACATGCCAGTCCTATTCCAATGAATGCCCACAGAGTGAGAAGGACTCTCAAATGTCAGTCTTTGCTGTGTAACACACGTCACCCTGAAGAGTGACTGCTAGAACAGCAGCACCATTCCTGATTACCATTTAGGATTTTGCATAGAGGCAGGTTTTCCAAGAATGCTCCAGCCTGAAGTGCCATGATAGAAGACTAGTAGGTTCTCAGCTTTGTCACAGATCGCCATATAGGTTCTTAGATCCTCAGAAGAAAGGACTGGACTCAGAAACCTAGCTAGTTTCACAGAGTTCTTAAGACTGACCCAGCCTCTGCTTCTCAAAGTGTTGGTAGAGGTTGTCACTTTTTTTTTTTTTTTTTTGAGAAAGAGCCAAGCATTATACTCCAACTGCTGCAGATCACATGGATGGTGTCCCTAATCATGGTGGACTCCTTTTTTAACAATTCATTGTTTGTGGGTCAGTATGCTTCCTATAGTACCTAACATGTTTATTGTGGGCCTTTCTTAGGTAATGGGATGCCGGCAGCCCCACTAAGAAGCTCTGAGATGAACACTTCTGTGATTGCAGTCTCCTAGGTGTCAACTGTATTCATCTGCACAAAGCAGTTATAATATCAGTCCTTTTTACCCAGGGACAGGACCCAGGAGGTCATGTCTTTGGTGGCTCAAGTGAGGATGCAGAAGAAAGTGTAGGATTGGATCTTCCACCTCATCTTGGCTTGATGGTGACCTATTGATTGCCTGAGGATGTAGTTCTTCCATGAGATTGTGGGAAAACATTGACAGCAGAATTCCCTTCACTGTCAAAGGTCTTCTGCTTTCAGAAGCCTGTCAGTGTGCTAGAGGGTGGTAGACAAACAACACCAATCCTAGTTTGTGTTTTTCTTCTAGCAGACAGACACTAGAGCCTGACAATGGACTCTTTGCTGGTGGGGGTGAGGTGCATAGCTACCATTGTCCTTTTCACTTCTGCTGTGAAATTGTCCTTCTAGAGAGGGGGGCATGGCATATATCAGGTGGGGTCTCACATAGTTATTTTTGCCATGAAGGCTCTGGAGGAGAGTCTAAGCCCAGGTCTGTTCTGATTTTGCCTAAAAACCAGTTTATTTTTAGGATACCTGAACAAACAAGGGGCAGTGAATCATGCCTCTTTGCAAAACTGTGAAGCAGTTCTTGCAATGGAGTGTAAGAAAGGGCAAGGGGCATCTCTTGCTCATTCATATCCTAAGAGATGTGAACATGCTGCTAGACTTCCTGAGCCATTCCTTCAGTCCTCTTCTGGTGCTGAGGATTTGAAAATCCTTTCTGATCAAAATGCTCTCTGAGAAGGTACCCAACAGTGCTAATGATGTGCCTCTTAGGTGAATGCAGTCCTTGGTGGAGCAGAATAAGGGTAATTTAGTAGTGGATGGGTTCACCATTCCATGGCAGGAGGTATTCCTTTATGTCTGTTCACTATTTCTGCTGATGCTGACCTAAGTGCAAAGTTCAGAGAAGAACTCCCATCCTGACTAAACCCACCTTTCTTTCTGTTTTTCTTCTATTACCAGTCTCTGTATCCATCACCCTGACTCTTTCTCTTTTCTTATCCCTGTCATTTTCTTTTTCATCCCAACTACTGCTCCTCCAACTTACCTGTATCTTCCTTTCCTACTAATACTTCCTGTGAGCTCACCTCCCCACCTTAGTGATGTACTGTGATCTCAGCCCCACCTTACTGATGTACTGTTATCTCAGCCCCACCTCCCCACCTTACTGATGTACTGTTATCTCAGCCCCACCTCCCCACCTTACTGATGTACTGTTATCTCAGCCCCACCTCCCCACCTTACTAATGTACTGTTATCTCAGCCCCACCTCCCCACCTTACTGATGTACTGTTATCTCAGCCCCACCTTACTGATGTACTGTTATCTCAATCCCACCTCCCCACCTTACTGATTTACTGTTATCTCAGCCCCACCTCCTCACCTTACTGATGTACTGTTATCTCAGCCCCACCTCCCCACCTTACTGATGTACTGTTATCTCAGCCTCTCCATTATCAGAATTTTTTTGTACTTGTTTTTTTCTTTATTATTTCTGCTTATATCACTCCTCCTCCTCTGTTTTCCCTCCCTACTGTAGGGACATTGTACCTCATGTATGACATTATGCATACTGAGCCTATGTGCATTATCATTGCCTCGTATCTCTGGCTGTTACATTTCACATCTCTTTGACACTTATGAACGGTATACTGTAAATGTCTTTTTAAGATTTGTCTCAATACTAATTTCAAATTAATGGTTAACATGTTTAATTTTATATTGTTCATTGCAAATATGTATTTTATTTGGAGCATTTCTCCCAGGGCCTCCTGTGAAAATGGACTTGTGACCAGTCTGACTTTCCCAGTAGATAAGCGTCCTGTGAAAATGGGAGTTGTGACCAGTCTGACTTTCCCAGTAGATAAACCAAGTAACTAAATAAATAAATTATTCTTGTCATTCATTGGTACCAGAAATGTCAAGGTTTCAGGTCATCGTATCATGTGACTGACAGCACAGAAATCATTCCCACTGCAAACTAAGGCACCCCCATGTCACAGCATAGAAAACCTTCCCAGTGCAAACTAAGGCAACCCCCCACTGTCACTCACAACACAGAAAATGTTCCCAGTACAAAATAAGTCAACCCACCATGTCACTGATCACAGTTCCCAGTGCAAACTAAGGCACACCCATGTCAGTGACAGCACATAAATCCTTCCCAGTATTTATTTCCCTTTGTTTACTGGGAAGTTCTGACTAGGCACACAGGCCCATTTTCTGTGGAGGCCATGTAAAGCTCTAGATACAGTTTTACTTAGTTACAGATGCACAGTACAAAAGATTCAAAGAAAAGGTCCAAATGCAGTCTTACATAGTCCATGAGAATCTTCTTCTTCTTCTTCTTCTTTCAGCTTTTCCCGGTTAGGGGTCGCCACAGCAGATCACCTGTCTGCTCATGATTGGCAGTGGAGTTTTTACGGTGTCGAGTTGCCAGCCCAGCGTCCAACCTTCCACAAAAGGCACACACATGCATGGACTCACACCTAGGGCCAATTTAGAGTATCCAATCCCCCTACTGCATGTCTTTGGGATGTGGGAGGAAACCGGAGCACCCAGAGGAAACCCACGCGAACACAGGGAGGACATGCAGACTCCACACAGAAGGTACCCCAGCCGAGGATTGAACCGGAGAACCTCTTGCTGTGAGGTGACAACGCTAACCGCTGCAGCACCATGGCCGCCCACATAGTCCATGAGAATAACAAATAATTAACAGTGAAATAATACATTTTACAGAAATAAACTACATAAGATAAGATGCAATTGTGCATAAATTCATACTGTTATGAGAGTATGAAATATTTATATATCTGCGTCACAGAAATTAAAATAGTTTTGAAAGTATGAAGTCTTCATGTTCATTACTTACAGGATGTTACCTAAGAGGAGGGATACCTACAGGTGTAGGTTAGGAGTATTGGAATGTTGTTGATAGACAGAATACTGTTAAACTAGATGGAGTCATGTTTAAACAACAGAGGTAAGTGAAGAAAGTTATTAGGGTAAGTAGTAATACTGGGGAGACAGGTAAGTAGGAGAGGAGAGTTTAAGGACGGGTAAGTAGGAAAGGGGAGTTTAAGGACAGGTAAGTAGGAAAGGGGAGTATAAAGACAGGTAAGTAGGAGAGAGGAGTTTAAGGACATATAAATAGGAGAAGGGAGATTAAGGGCAGGTAAGTAGGAAAGGAGCATTTAAGGACAGGTAAGTAGCAGAAGGGAGGTTAAGGACAGGTGAGTAGAAGAGGGGAGTATAAAGACAGGTAAGTAGGAGAGGGGAGTTTAAGGACAGGTAAGTAGGAGAGGGGAGTTTAAGGACAGGTAAGTAGGAAAAGGGAGTATAAAGACAGGTAAGCAGGAGAGAGGAGTTTAAGGACATATAAATAGGAGAAGGGAGATTAAGGGCAGGTAAGTAGGAAAGGAGCATTTAAGGACAGGTAAGTAGGAAAGGGGAGTTTAAGGACAGGTAAGTAGGAGAGGGGAGTTTAAGGACATATAAATAGGAGAAGGGAGATTAAGGGCAGGTAAGTAGGAAAGGAGCATTTAAGGACAGGTAAGTAGGAAAGGGGAGTTTAAGGACAGGTAAGTAGGAGAAGGGAGTTTAAGGACATATAAATAGGAGAAGGGAGATTAAGGGCAGGTAAGTAGGAAAGGAGCATTTAAGGACAGGTAAGTAGGAAAGGGAAGTTTAAGGGCAGGTAAGTAGGAAAGGAGAGTTTAAGGACAGGTAAGTAGCAGAAGGGAGGTTAAGGACAGGTGAGTAGAAGAGGGGAGTATAAAGACAGGTAAGTAGGAGAGGGGAGTTTAAGGACAGGTAAGTAGGAGAGGGGAGTTTAAGGACAGGTAAGTAGGAGAGGGGAGTTTAAGGACAGATAAGTAGGAGAGGGGAGTATAAGAGTGTCTGTTGAATTAGGCAGAGAGAAGGTGAAGGATGTTGGATGGAGTTGGTGCAGGAAGGAGGTGAAAGTGTGAAAAATATTAGATGGTGTGGGTACATGAGCATAGCCAATCTGAGGTTAGGTACTGTTTTAGGTTGTCCTTAGAACTTGATGCACATCTATTCAGTTTTAGTGACTCGGACATAGTGTTCCCCTGTCTGGTGACATAGTGTGAGTACAGATGCGCAGCTGTTCAGTTTTAGTGACACTGGCATGGTGTTCCACTGTCTGGTGACATAGTGTGAGTACAGATGCACAGCTGTTCAGTTTTAGCGACACAGGCATGGTGTTCCCCTGTCTGGTGACATAGTGTGAGTACAGATGCGCAGATGTTCAGTTTTAGTGACACAGGCATGGTGTTCCCCTGTCTGGTGACATAGTGTGAGTACAGATGCGCAGCTGTTCAGTTTTAGTGACACAGGCATGGTGTTCCCCTCTCTGGTGACACAGTATGAGTACAATGAGCCACCTGCAGTGTTATGGGATTTGGAGGTGGTTAGGAGGTTTTTATTTCTTAAGAGAAGGCAGAGTGGGAGGGAATAATGCTTCAGAATATTTTGTAATGAAGAGCATGCATTTAGATTGTGTATTATTTTGTGGACAATTAGTAGCTGGGTGAATCTGTGGTGATATGGTAGTCCAAGCCACTTAAGCTGTTTTAGTGTAATCCATAGTGCATGTGATGATGTGAGTTAGCTGTAACAAGATTCTAGCTTAGGTCATAGGCTGGCCTGTAGGTTAGTAAGTATGGATGATGCATAAAGCAATGAGGAGAGAAGATGGGATGTTGCTAAAGTTTTCCTAGATGAGTCTGTGAGGCAATTTTTTTTCCAGTAGAGAAAACCCTGTTTTTGGTGTGTTTTATTGGGGGCTTGGTAAAAGGCAAATTTTGGGATCTGAAGTAGTTTACTTCATTTGGTCTTCAACTTGTGGGATACCGGATCCGTATCGGATCCGAGCCGGCAACTTTACTAGCATCTGCTGTGAGCTCGAAGCTCCTCCCCTTACCCATAATACATCTCCACTACGTTCCAACCCCCAGATCTTGTTTGCCGTCAATAGCTAAAGCATTGTGATCTCCAGAGCTCCAGGTCATAAGTGGGTTAAAAACTTTAAAATATTTATTTTTTCTCTCTAAACATTAGATAGTTTTAGTGTAGGTCCCCCCCCCCACTTGGTGCATCGAGTTTCTAGTTTTTAGAGTGGTTAGATTAGTTTAGAGTAGTTGTGTGTGTTTTTGCTCTCCACCCCCAGTGTGTTCTGTGCATGAGTGTGATGAGTGGGTGTTTTCCAGTGTGAAAAAAATAGCATCCTTTTTGTAGTTATTCTTTCTTCTGAGACCATGGCTGATAAGCCTATATTCAAGAGATGCACTGAGTGTGGCCATAAGTTATCCTCTGCGGATGGACACACTCTGTGTGTTATGTGCTTGGCCTATCTGATCACAGAGTGAACTATATGTGCGGGGTTTAACCCGCACGCCATTAAAGACAGGAAGGCCAAGTTGGCCCTAAAGGGCCTTCTTCCCCCATCTGAGACAGTTGCCTCATCTTTGGCTTCGGTCACAGTGGCTGCTGTGGCTGCCTCTCCTTCTTCTCTTTCCCTGGCTTCTCCTCCCTCCCAGGCTGGGGCTCAACTTCCTGTGCAAAAGCCTGTGGAAGTGGAGTGGAAAAGGGGCAGACAGAAGGAGAGAGAATCAAAGTCGAGGGAAAAATGTAAGAGGTCTCCGGACCTCCCTTCACCAGCCAAAACTTTAAGGATCCATGACTCCCTTAGTCTCTGATCTCCAAGGTTTTCCCCAGAGCTGGAGGAGATACGCTCAGCTTCTAGGGACTTGTGCCCCGACTCACAAGGTCGGTGTCCGTAGCCTCGTCGATGTCCACCCGGTCTTTGTCTGAGGTTGATATGGATAAAATGATGAGGAGGTTTATTCGTACTCAGATCCAAATGGGGGTCTTGCCAGCCCCCTCTCCCTCAGGAGAGGGGAGCTCGCTTCCTTTTTTCCAACCGATATCTCCTTCTCCGATCCGTCCATCGGGTTTGGAGTATTCGGATCTGAGGATGGCTGTATTCAGGGGGTCGGCCCCGATGTTACCTGCTTCCTTGATGCTGACAGCTGCCTGGAGCATGTTGGATCTGACCAGCTTGGATCCGAGCCACTCTCAGAGTCGGAGCTTGGATGTTGGATCCAAGGGAGTGGAACTTTTTTCATTTACTCTGCCTTTGTCGGGCCAGGTTCCCTCCCTCGGAGCTCCATCAACTTCGAGCCCAACTCCGATTCTTTTGTTGGACCTGGGGAGACTGCCCTCCTTATTGGTTTCTCCGGAGGTTCACTCTTCTTCGGCATTCAGTGGTGTAGAAAGGGTTCTCTCCACTGGATTGAGACCCCTGACCACCTCTTTGGGCTCCACCCAGACCCCCTCGGCTCTGTCTACGATCCCCATAATTTTATAAGAGGGACAGCCTGTGCTCGAGGACCCCCAGACGGTTTCCCCCTGAGGAGCAAGTCGCTTGCGAGTTCCCCCTGGAAATCCCCACCGGAGAGGTGCCTCACACACATACATGCAAGAGGAGGCACTTGGACTCCCCCGAGTTCCACAACAAGTATACTGACTTGGATGATGGAGAAGGTTCCCCTAGGTCACCTCCCAAGGATGTCTCCTTTGGAGACATTATGGAAATCCTACACCAATGGGGAGGTTGGTCTGCCCCCAACCTTCTTCTGATGAGGACAAAATGGATGCCAACCCAGAGGCAGAGGGTGATCCTGAGAATTTTGGCTATCGAGAACCTTTCTTGGACAGACCCGGGCAGCAACCCTGAGGGGTGGCCTGACTGCTCTAATCTGGAGTCAGTCGGGGGACGATTGTCCTTGCACCTAGCGGTATGGGAGTCCATAACATCAGACCACTGGGTGCTGAAGATCATATCCAGAAGATACTCTATCCCTCTTGTGGGTCCCCCCAAATCTCACAAACACCTCCCAGACATACCACCCACACAAAGGGAGGCAGCAGCACAGGAAATTTCCAAGCTGCTAGAAAAATGAGCCATCAAAACCGTCCCCCTAGATCAGTCCGGATCGGTCTTTTACTCTAGATTCTTTTTGGTGCCAAAGAAAACAGGGGACTTAAGGCCCATTCTGGACCTTTCTACCCTGAACCTGTCAGTTGCCAAAGATAATTTCTGGATGGTCACATTACAGTCCATCATACCGTACTTGCAAGAGAGCAAATGGATGTGCTCGTTAGACCTCCAGGATGCTTGCTATCACATGAAGATGCACAGAAGATCCAGGAGGTTCCTCCACTTCTGGCTAGGATTCAATCATTACCAATTTTGAGCTCTACTCTTTGGTCTCACCACAGCCCCCAGGGTGTTCACCAAAGTGATGGCGGTAGTAGCGGCTCACCTGAGGTTTCAGGGGATTCAGGTCTATCTGTACCGGGACGATTGGCTCCTCACTGCTCCCACCAGGTGTCTACTCTCCCAAATCAGGGATTATTTCCTGATCATTGCCCTGCATTTGGGGATCACAATCAATGCATCCAAATCACTCCTAGATCCTATACAGGTGATAGACTACATTAGCGCCAGGATAGATACTTTACAGTGCAAAATCTTCCTGACCTCGGAGGTAGTGCAAAATCTGAGGATGTATGTCTCCCTGATCTACCACTCTCATCTCCCAACAGTGGAGTCAGTGTTGAGGGCCTTAGGCTTTATGGCAGTAACCATAACACTTCAACTGTGTGCCCGATTACACATGAGAATCCTACAGTGGACTCTAGCTGTAGAATGGTTCCTGTTGAAACTGCCATTGGCATATCCAGTTCAACTCAGTCGAGTCTGTCGGTCGTCCCTCATATGGTGGATGCATTCTCCAGACATTTTGGAGGGACTACCCTTTATTCTAGTCCCAGCCCAAGCCACAGTGACCACAGACACCTCCCAACTTGGGTGGGGGGGCATTGTTCGGGCAGGACAGTCCAAAGCCTGTGGTCCCCTGTAGAGACCAACTTGCACATAAATGTCTTAGAGATGAGGGCGGTCCTTCCTAGCATTGGAGGCCCTTCATGCTTTTCCTTCTCTGGGAATGATTGCAATTCAGTCAGGCAACATGTCAGTGGTCTGGTATATCAACAAACAGGGAGGGACCAGATTTTACACCCTTTGTCATGAGGCCATGAGAGTGTGGGTCATTTTCTCATCACAATGCACATTCCAGGATGGTCCAACATCCTAGAGAACAGGCTAAGCCGGACTATTCTGATGCCTTACGAATGGTCTCTGAATCTTTCAGTAGCAGAACAGATCTTCTGCGAGTGGGGTCAACCTTGGTGCAATCTCTTCGCATCTCCTTCCAGCACAAAATGCAGGCAGTTTTTCGCTCTGAACCTCCTGCCTGGGGAGTCCCCCAGAGATGCTCTAGTTCATGCTTGGCCTCCTGGTCTTCTGTATGCTTTACCCTCCAGTACATCTTATTCCGAGGTTTCCACAGAAAGCTCATTGACTGGGGAGCAAAGTGATCCTCGTTTTGGCCTCGCCAGGTATAGTTTCCCTTCCTTTGGTCTCACCTTCTGGCTCCGCCTTGGATCTTGGATCCTGGATCCTATTCAGGATCTGATTTCACACCCTTCAGGGGTGCCTCCTTTGAATCTGGACAGTTTGAAGTTCACAGCTTGGCTGCTTCAGTTCCCTTGATTGGTAGGACTCCTGGATTATCCTCCTCATTTAGGTCTATTTTGATGGCTGCTCATAAGTCTTTGATCAGGAAGGTTTATTGCAGCAAGTGGAAGCGTTTTTCCCTTTGGGCCTCTCAATGGAGATTAGACCCCTTCACGGCTCCTATTTCCACCATTCTTGATTTTCTAGCTGATCTGAAATGTTTATCTTGGAAAACAGCTTTTCTTGTGGCTATTACCTCTGCCAAAAAGGTCTCAAAACTACAGGCCTTGTCCATCAAAGTTCCTTACATGATTTTTCACAAAGATAGTGTTTCCCTTTGGACCAATCCATCCTTTCTTCCTAAGGTGGCATCGCCAGTCAATATCAGTCAGACCATCAGTATGCTTGGCGGACCAATCCATCCTTTCTTCCTAAGGTGGCATCACCAGTCAATATCAATCAGACCATCAATTATCGATGGCTACATCTGCAGCTTTTTGGTCTAGAGTGTCTTTGGATGATATTTTCTTCTGCAGCTACTTGGTCCTCATCTCATACATTTATTTCTCATTACAAATCGGATTTGACTTCCAGAAGGAGAGCATCCTTTGGTTCCGCGGTGCTCCGGGATATCCTTCCATAAGCGCCTCCCAGGAGTTTAGTAGCTGGGGACTCTGTCCCATAGGTTGAAGACCAAATGAAGTAAACTACTTCAGATAAAGAAGTTATGTACTCACCATAATGTTCCATCTGAGTAGTTCTACTTCATTTGTCTTCAACCATCCCTCCCTCCTTCCCCCTGGACCTTGGCATATGAACAGCCTACGGGTTGCAGTTATAGGTCAGAAATATTTTTTCAGGTCGGGTTATCAGTATTAGGTTCAGCAAACTCGATCTGGGGATTGGAAGGTAGTGGAGGTTTATTATGGGTAAGGGGAGGAGCTTGGAGCTCGGAGCAGATGCTAATAAAGTTGCCGACTTGGATCCGATATGGATCCAGTATCCCACAGGTTGAAGACAAATGAAGTAGAACTACTCAGATGGAACATTATGGTGAGTACATAACTTCTTTTTATTGTCTATTGTGACACCCAGCAGTTTAGAATTTGCTACAGTGTCTGTAGAGGTGATGTTGAAGGATAGATTGGTTGCAGGAAGAGATCTGGGAGTAAAGAGCATTAGATTCATTTTTTTTTTTTTTTTTGCAATTTAAGATTAACTGGTGAGCTTTTAGCCATAATTCTATACAGAAGAAAGAGTCTTGGGTCATATGCTGTAGTAGTGAGAGGTTAAGGGCTGAGCCTATGACTGTGGTATCATCAGTGTATTTTACTATGGAGGTGAGTTGCTGGCTTTATGTATCTTGTTTGTGAAGATATTGAATAGTACCGGGCCTAGAAATGAATCTTGAAACATGCTGATGGCAATGGAGTCCATTTTATGGCTGGTTATCTGTTGGAGAGATAACTGGAAAAAAGAAAGAGACGAGTGAAACAGTGATATAGAAGCTATTTCATTAAGAGGAGTTGGTTGGATACTGTGTCAAATGCCTTTGACAAATCCAAGAAAAGGGAGGATACGAGGTTTGCCCTTATTCCTGTTGGTGTTTATGGTTTCAGGGAAACTAAGGAAGCCGAACGCCATATTGTGTAGGGGAGAAAAGGCTGCACTTAATGAGATGGGCTAGGAGTTGGGATTGTATACCTTTTTGTACTATCTTGGATGGGGTACATTACTGAAGGTTGCTGTTAGTGAGATAGGTAAGGAGCTGGGATTGTATACATTTTTCTATTGTCTTGGGTGGGGGGACATTACTAAAGGTTGGTGTTAATGAGATGGGTTAGGAGTTGGGATTGTATACATTTTTGTAATATCTTGGATGGGGGGTACATTACTATGAGTCAGTAGTTGGGGAGATCTGTGGATGATCTTCCTTTGTGACGTGGTATTATGTTGAATCTTTTCCAGATAGCTGGGACATATTTTTCAGAAACAGAGCTATTTATGACTTATGATATTAAGTAGGCAAGGGCATCAGCGGCTATCCTGAGGTATTGGGTGGTAATTTGTAAGCAGTGGGTGCAATGGTTTTTATAGGTATTTTTTGATGGTTGAGGCTGGTATTGGCTGAAAGGAGAAAAGGGTTGTGTTTTAGGAATGGATGATTTGGATAGAGAGGGATGAGTGTGAATTAGATTCTAAGAGACAGAGGACACGAGTGAAATGTGTGTTAAATTGGCCGGCTACAGGGTCAGTGTTGTTGTTTGTATTTGGTGGTGGAGTGCTGGTTTGACCAGTATAGTAGGCATTTTATGGTTGCCCAGAACTGTTTGGGATTCTAGTTGTGTTTGCTTTGGAGTGAATGAAAGTAGGTGGGTTTATCTAGTTTGAATTCTTGCTTATAGCGATTTCTAAGTTGTCTGAAACATTGACATTTTTGTTGTGTTTTATCTTCATTCCATGTTTTCCAGGCTTTGTCCCTGTTAAGCACTAGCTGTGTAGTTTCTTTAGTGAGCCATGTAGCTGGCTTGCTTTTGTTTTTTTTTTTTTTTTGTTCTAATGATGTAAAGAAGTACATCACCAAAATCACTAACAGCAAGATTTAGTGATACATTTTGTAAAGTATGGTGCAGGTAATTAATAAAGGTTTATTAGTTGAGGGAGGATGAGAAATTACTTATTTGTTTCAGGACTATATGTCTGGGGGTGTGGATAGCTTGTCTGATGAAAAAAGTGGGGCGATGGTCACTGAAGGTTTTGAGGGTGAGGAGGTGAGGATCCAGTCCAGTAATGACTGCCTTTCACTGTGTTTGTCATTTCTTATGGGTGAGGTCATCACTTGGGTAAAATCAAATAAATTAGTAGAAAGGGTTGATGGATGAACAGATAGATAATCTAAGTTGAAGTCCTTGAGTATAATGGTTTCCTTATTTGTATTAGTGTAGAACCAGTGAAGAATATCTTCAAAGATGGCTTTGTTGTCTCCTGGGGGAATATAGATGGAGGATATGCAGATTGTATTGTGCCTGTTCATATGCAGGAAGGTGATAATTATTTCAGTAATTGGAAAACTGAGGTGAGTATGTGGGTATCTAGTGACATTCAGGTTGTTTTTTTATCAAATATTGCAACCCCACCAGCATTTTTATATATTACATCATCCCTTATTAAATTGTATCCTGGGGAATGATTTATTCATCCTTAGTGTATGGTTTTAGCCAGATTTCTGTGGTGATGAATATGTCTGGGATGTGTGATGCAGTAAGTTTGTTAGAGAAGCTTCTGATGTTTATATTCAATAATAGCAGGTTGTGGCTAAGATTGATGGGGGGTGATTGTGTCAGAGTAGAAGATGGTAGGTGATATGGGTTCAGATGGTATTAGAGGATGGTTCAGGGTTAGAGCTGATGTCCCCACAGAGGGGGGAGAGTAGATGAAAGGTGCAAGAGGTTGCAACAATGTTTTGATTTATCCCTGTGGTTCACATTTAGTGCTTGGATAGGACAGGACTCTGATGTAGTTGTGTTTTGTGAGGGTTGCTCTAGTTAGAAGGTAGAGACTGTGATATTTCGTAGTTAAAAAATGTGTGGTTGTGGGTAAGTTGTACTATGGGGAGGATAGTGTGATGGTGAAGGGGACTGAAGCAGGATGTGAAAGAGTTAAATAAGATTCAAAACATTGAGGAGAACTGTGGAGGAACAGCATATTGTCTTTAATAGGAGAAAATAGATTTTCTTTAAGGGGCAGTAGAATAGAGTTTTTTATAGTCTAAGTATTGATTCTTTGAGTACTTAGATGTTTACTTAGGTGATCAGATGATATGATAGTGTTCAGCTAAGTAGTATGAGCCAATTAAAGGTGACAATGAACGTGATTGGTTGGTTGGTTTTTGGTAGTGGATAGAGTTTAGATGATATAAATGTAGATGATGTATGGGTACAAACTAAAACATTCCCATGGTACTGACAGCACAAAAAAAATCAGAGTACAAACTAAGGCAACCTCCCATGTCACTGACATCACAGGAAGTGTTTTCAGTACAAACTAAGGCAGCCCACATGTTGCTGACATCACAGGAAGTGTTTCCATTACAAACTAAGGCAGCCCAAATGTCACTGATAGCACAGAAAACTATCGCAGTACAAAATAAATTAGGCAACCCCTCATGTCACTGACACCACACAGAACCTTCAAGGTACAAACGAAGGAAAATCCCCCATTTCACTGACAGCACAGAAAACCTTCCCAGTACAATCTAAGGCAACACCCCCCCGTGTCACTGACACCATAGAAAACCTTCCCAGTACAAACTAAGGCAACCCCACCCCCTCATTGCTTGGGATTCACATCTGGTTTCACTTTATGCTGTACCTCTTAGGTCACACGATCCTACCTAACCTCGCTTGAATTTTTGAGGTGACTACAACTCCTAGAAAGCCTCCCATCAAGCATATACCTGCATATTGTCCCATTTGGTCAGTATGTAGGTGTTACTGACCTGTGTCAGCTAACTGTGCAATTTGAATTGTGTTTGTTCCATGGACAGATACAAGTGTCAACTATTTTACTTCATCACAGCTTGGTGTAGAGCAGGATTGTGACCAAATACTCACTGGTGAAGTAGTTCCTTAAGAAGTCCTGCATATACACCTCCTCTGAAGAACTTTCTCCTTCTTGTGGCCTGCATTTTATAAGTGACATGTCTGCCTGTCCACCATTCACTTCTGCTAATTTTGCAGCACTGAATCTCCTGGAAATACTCTTCTGGACGGCTCTTAATCTCTGAGCTTCAGGTATTTATCTGTGAAGAAGCATATCTGGCATTTCATAAGGATCAGGCTTAGGTGCCACTCATTTCATGCTAAAAGTGGTGCCAGAATATTTTTTGGAGTCCTCTTAGTCATCTCCAATTTTTAAGGCAGAAACTAGAGGGAACTAGAGGGAAAAGAGGTCGTCACTGTTGGGACTCCTACCAGCAGCTTAGGCTTTAGTTAAAGCACCTGCAGGAGTCTAGAGGAATGAACAGCTCCAAAGAGGCAGAGACTGGCATTAGCTAAGTAAATCACTGAATGGATGGCTAACTGCATCAGCCATTGCACCCCTCCCCCTTTTGAAATTGCATCTGTTAATGGCTGTTCCACCAGAGGTATAGCCACAGTTGTTTATTTGTCTTTTGGCTTTTCCCGGTAAGGGGTTGCCACAGCAGAACTCCGTTGCGCTAATGATTGGCAGTAGATTTTTACGAAATGCCAAGGTTCCAGCTCGACGCCCAACCTTCAATGAAGGCACGCCCATTTATGCATGCATGTCTTTCGAATGCTACACAACCACGGGAAGGACATGCAGACTCCACACAGAAGGCATGCCCAAGCCCAGCCGAGAATCAAACGGGAGAACCTCTTGCTGTGAGGTAACAACACTACCGCGGCATCTAGAGGTATAGCCACAGTAATTATTCAAAAAATGTTTCCATGGGGGCATTTGTGCTATGGCCATGTGCTTCACCTTTACCAAGGATCATTGATTTCATTATGATTCCAGCAGTTGGGCTTCACTGAGTAACTCAGTAATTCAAGAACTGACCTTTTCATTCTTTGCTTTTTTAGCCTATCTGAGCTCCTGCCTGCTGGAGGGGGTCCATACTGCTTGACATTCTTACCAATCACACACGCCCTGAGAAAGGTCCTTAATTTCTGGTATAACAGGTACATCTCTTGGTAAGTGGGGTAACCCTTCTTGTTGCACCCTAATTATCTCTCCAGCACCCCTCTGTGTCTGGATGTCTTACTCATTTAGCAGCTGCTGAGTTCCCTGTAACTCATGAAAGTAAATCATTTTACATTCCAGAAAAATGTAGCTGCCCTCTATTCTGATTTTCAGGAATATGTTTGCTCAATTGCAGAAGTGAGCTGGTAGGCTGAGATGCAATGTACATTGCCATGTTGTATGATGTCATAATGCATGGCTCTGAAAGATATGTATTCCCTTAATTATGAGAACTTAGAATAGCCATCTTGAGAGAGATGAAAAAGATATTCCAGTTTTAGGAGGGTCCCTTCACAGTTCAACTGATAGAGAAAGAATGCGTTTATTCTCTATGCTCTAGTTTTAACCTACTTGTTACTGAATTTAAAATTAATCAATTACTAAAACAAAGTAATGATATATATAAGCATATAAATGACTATGTACATATTGATATGTATGCGTGTATCCAAATATATAATCTATAGAGCCAGATATTTAATATATACATATATGTATATGTATATATATATATATATATATATATATATATATATATATATATATATATATGGGTTCACTTTAAATAATCGAATGTTCAGAACATCGACGTTCTGATCATCGAGACCAGAACATCGATGTTCAGAACATCAAAGGTTTAAAGTGGAAGTGCCAGGTAAGTGAGATTGTGGAGTGCTGGGTGTGTATGCAGGGCAGCAAGGTGCCCTGCATGTTGTGTGTGTGTGTGTGTGTGTGTGTGTGTGTGTGTGTGTGTGTGTGTGTGTGTGTGTGTGTGTGTGTGTGTGTGTGTGTGCTATGTGAGTGTTGGCATTGCAGGTAGGGTATGGGAAATCTCCCATTTAGCGCTACTGCATATAGCAGTAAACGGGAGATTTCCCTTACCCCACTGTAGTGCGATCTTGGAGTTGGAATATTAAAGTGGGGGGGGGGTGGGAGGCACAGCCCCCACATGGGGGGGTGCAGGGGGGGTGAAGTCCCCCTGTATAACATAGTGTTTGTGATTTTTTTTTTGTTTTTATGGTTCATTTTGAACCTTTGATGTTCTGAACATTGATGTTCTGGTCTCAATGATCAGAACGTCGATGTTCTAAACATTCGATGATTCAAAGTGAATCCATATATATAAATATATATATATATATATATATATATATATATATATATATATATATATATATATATATATATATATATATAAATGTGTATCTCTCTTTCTTATATATATATATTTATATATATATATATATGTCTATATATATATATATATATATATATATATATATATATATATATATACATGTGTATATTTATATATACATATATATATATATATATATATACACACACACACACACACACACACATATATATATTTATATATGTATGTATGTATATCACATATATATGTACAACTCATTAATATGTTGTTTTCATATTTTGATCTGTTTTATGTTTAGCCAACAGATGTCTGAGTCTCAGTGAGATGAAAATTCATCAGTCTTCAGTCCAAAATCATGTAAATGCTCAATATGGGAAGATCATTCAGGATAAAATGCAAGCATGCAGGGACCATAAGCAGTATGAATGCAGTATATGTGACAACAACTTTGCATTTAACCCTGTCTTTCAGCTACATCAAAAAACCCACTGGAGACAAACCTATAGGTGTTTGACATGTGACAAGAGCTTTACAAAGAAGACTAATCTTAGAGTTCATGAAAGAATACACACTGGTGTGAAACCATATAAATGTTCCACGTGTGGTAAACATTTTACTCATAAGACTAACCTTTTAAGACATACAAAAATACACACTGGAGAAAGGCCGTACAAATGTGCCACATGTTGCAAGAGTTTTACAAGGAAGACGTACCTTTCAGCACATGAAAAAATACATACAGGTTTGAAGGAATATGATTGTGCCACGTGTGACAACAGTTTTACATTTAAATCTGACCTTAAAGTGCATCAGAAAACCCACCATGAAGAACAATTTTTTAAATGTTCCACATGTGCCAAGAGTTTTACACGGAAATTTTATCTTGGAGCCCATGAGAAAATACATAGTGGAGTGAAGCCATATAAATGTTTGACATGTGGCAAGAGTTTTCTAACAAATCATCAGCTCTTGACACATGAAAAAACACACAATGGAGAGAGACCATTTAAATGCACCATGTGTGATAAGAGTTTTGCAGTGAAGGCTTACCTTTTATCACATGAGAAAATACATACTGGAGAGAAGCCATATAAATGTGCCATGTGTGAAATGAGCTTTACACAGAAAAGTACGCTGTCATCCCATGAAAAAATACATACTGGGGAGAAGCCATATAAATGTGCCACGTGTGACAAGTGTTTTACACGTAAGAGAACACTCTTTCAGCATCAGAAAGTACATACTGGAGAGAAGCCTCACAAATGTGCCACATGTGGCAAAAGTTTTACTTGGAAGTGTCATCTCCCCGTACACGAAAAAATGCATACAGGAGAGAGGCCATATAAATGCATTACATGTGACAAGAATTTTATAACCAAGTCTCAACTTACAAAACATGAGAAAATACACACAGAAGAGAAGCCCTATAAATGTTTAATCTGTAGCAAAAGTTTTAAACAAAAAATTGTCCTATCAAAACATGAGAAAATACACATTGGAAAGCAACCTCTTAAGTGTGCAACATGTGACAAAAGTTTTATACAGAAGAGTACACTCTTAGTGCATGAGAGAATACACACTGGTAAAAAGCTGTATAAATGTGACACATGTGACAAGTGTTTTACAAGAAAGAGTCGTCTCTCCACACATGAAAAAATTCACACAGGAGAGAAACCATACAAATGTGTCACATGTGACAAGAGTTTTACCCACAAAAGTACTTTGTCAACACATGAAAAAATACATACTGGAGAAAAGCCCTATAAATGTACATCATGTGACAAAAGTTTTACAAGGAAGGATACCCTTTCAAACCATGAAAAGGTGCACATAGGAGAAAAGTTATTCAACTGTGTGGGGCAAGTGTTTTCCCAGATTACCCTGTCAGTACATGAGTCAATGCACATTTCAGGACTGGAGTCCATTCCTGCTGTGGCTTATAAAGAAAAATTAAGTTGAAAATAAAAAAAAAATAAATAAATATTTAGAGACATTAGGCCAAGGAAAACTTCATAAATGAGCTTAACAAAATGGATTATTGAAATTCTTTAAACTGATTACCTGCCACCTGTGTGTCAGCAGTATTTGAAATGCATGCAAAAAGCAGTATTAATCAGTTATTAAGTTTGCAGTTTTACATCACAAACATGACAAGCAAATTTCCTTGGGTAAAATAAACAACATGTTTCCATTATGTGTCTTTTTTTTCTACATACTTCATTTAGAAGTATCAGTTATTCTTTATGTTTTATTGTCCCTGTTTCTTGCTTTATTGCTTAAAATCCTCACACTTTTGTCCTTTTTATCAGGTGATTCTGTTCTTCTGACCAGCTTGTTAGATAACCAGGTCTCAGGATGTAGAATGACGTTTATTTTCTGTGAAATTACAGAATATAGGAGCAATGCAGGCTCTTGCTGGGGTCCCAGTTCTTTAAACTGGAATAATCAGATGTTAGGAAATAACCAGATGACACAGTGGTGCTACAGGTAGCTTTGCCACCCAGAAGCAAGAGGTTTTCCAGTTTAGTTCTCAGCTGGGGTACCTTATGTGTGGAGTCTGCATGTCCACGCTGTGTTTGTGTGGGGTTTCTCTAGGTGCTCCAGTTTCCTTCCACTTTCCAAAGTCATGGATCCCGGACTCATTTGTTTGTAGGTGACTGTGTATGCATTTGTGATACAGTAGAAAGTGGCAGTCTACTTTTGTTTCTTCCGTTTTGCTTTGAAAACTGTGTTGCAGCAGCTGTCTGTAAGGTCATTCTAGGTGCCTGATGCAACTCATAAGAAAATGGACAAGGAAGTAAAGGGAGAAATTAAATAAATGCATGATAAGATGAGAACACCACCAAAACAGATGTGATTACATAAAACATATTTTCTTGATGACTGTCTTTACCTCCGTTTAAATAAAATTTGAATAAAGGCGCTATCAAATTGTTAGCCTTTTTTCAGTTAAAGAGACTTTTTTTAATGATAAGCAGCAAAAAGAAGAGGCAGGTTTTTTGTTAAGAAATGTTCTTTTTATTCCACAAACAACAATATACTACTGTCGACAACCTTCCAGTAGTAGTGCACAATGTTTTAAAAGTGCAGGATTATCTGCGTTCAGCCGTGCTGCTCCTGGGAAAGTCTTGAGTTTATGAACCAGCTGTATAAAAGGTGACATCCTTGGCTTTATGTAGCTATAGGGACATAAGTGCAAGTGTACTTGTTATGTGTGTTGAGCATTTTATACATTCTTAAGACAGGTTTCCCTACTTTGAGTTCAAAGTTTAGCTGGGAATCAGAAACACTGTATGTCAAGCTGGGACTTTAACTCACACACTGCACACAACTGTTCTCTTAAGAATTAGGGAAACTACAGGCGGTATTTCAAAGACTGTAAGTGAAACACAGTAACTCTTATTCAGGTATAAAATATACCTTTTATTCTAAAATAAACTTTAATGACCCTCCCATGATAGCAACAGTACACCCTAGAGTATGGCTTATACTAGGATTCAGCTACATTGAAGGAGATTTGTATTAACCCATCACTGTGATTAAATCCTAGTCTAACCCTTTTCACTGGTGTATATCTTTGCTATAGTTTTGACTGCCTAGTACCAGATAGTGCTATTGTGATACACACACTTAGGTAAAGACATGCCTGTAGCGTATGTAGTGGTGTGAAGGTACATAAGCAGGTGTGCATCCTTGTAACATATGATCTGAAGTAGTTAACTTCATTTGATCATCAACCTGTGGGTATCGGATCCGACCTTGGATCCGAGCTGGCAGCTTTCCAAGCTAAAGATCTGAGCTCTCAGCTCCTCCTCCTTACCCAGAATACCCTGCTACCTCCGTCCAGTCCTCAGATCTCATTTGCTGCAGCTTTTGAAGCATTAGGGACGACCTCTTAGTGTTTTTAGGTGAGGATTTTAGGTGTATTTTTCCTAGATAAATAGTTTTGTTCGGTGTGTGTGTGTGTGTGTGTGTGTGTGTGTGTGTGTGTGTGTGTGTGTAGTAAGCCCATAGTTTAGTTAAACCGTGTTTTTTGTTATTTTTTTGTGGTAAATTAGTATTTTTCCCTTCCCCTTACTGTGTGTCAGGGCGTGTGCTGTGTGTGATGGCCGAGGGCCCTAAGGCCATTTTTTCTAAATGTGCTGAGTGTGATCATAAGCTGTCCCCAGAGGATGACCACACTCCGTGCGTTCTTTGCCTGGGGGTAGACCATTTAACATTGGGCTGCCAGATTTGTGCAGCCTTTAACTCCCGGGCTCTGAGGGACAGGAGAAACAAGCTAATCCTGGTGGGACTCTTGCCCCCAGATTCTTCTTCCTCCTCTCCCTCAGTTGCACCAGTCACAGCTGCGACTGTCCAGCCTCCAGCTCCCCCTCCTCTGGCTGGGACTCAACCTCCCGCTGTTTCCCAGGGAGAGGGGGACTCTTCCAGTAAAGAGAAGAGACAGAGAGAAGGAGAGGGATAGACACAAGAGTCCTAAGCGGTGGGCCAAATCAGTTCCTTTGGCTCTACCAGCTAAATTGACTTGTTCCCCTATGAGGGTTTCCAGGTCTTCCCCCTCTCGGCTCCGTTCTCCACACTTCTCTCCAGAGCCGGAGGAGGAGTCCCGGTCACCTTCGAGGTCGTCTAGGCGGCCTTCCCAGCCTGCCTCGATGACTTCTTCCAGGTCTACCAGGAGTCTGTCCAACACAGATATGGACCGGATGATGCATCGATTCCTGCAGGCCCAGATGCAGATGGGAGTGCTCCTGCCCCCCCCTCTGGGAGGGAGCTCGGCCCCTTTCTTTGCACCCATTGCTCTTTCTCCGATCCACTATCGGGTTTCAGAGCCATCGGATCTGAGTCGTCACGGAGCCAGGGAGTTGGCACTGATAGTAGTTGCTACTTCGACACCGGCCTTACCCTCGAGTTTATTGGGTCATCTTTCGGATCCGAGCTCTCGGGACCGAGAGGCAAGCTTCGGATCTGCAGGGGTGAGTGTGTCTTCGACTCCATTGCTGTTGGAGCACACTTTCCTTTCGGATCCGATTGCGTTGGCTCCGACACCAATCCTCACGTCCGAGCCGAGGGGACTACTCTCGGAGCCAGGGGAGAGGGGTTCACCTTCGGGATTTGACATGGTGGAGAGGGTGCTGTCAAGGAGTTTGAAGTCCCTGGTCCGTACTACGGATCCTCCCTTCACTCCCTCACATATGGGGCCTGTCTTCCATTGTCTGGCCCCAGGGACAGCCTGCGTCAGCACCGCAGTTGGTTCCCGTAGAGGAGCAGGACCCCGTTGGTGAGCCCTCCTCGGACAGCCCTGCTGAGAAGGTCCCTCACAAACAAAAGTGTAAGAGGAGGCACTTGGACTCCCTCGAGTCCCTCACGGAGGACACAGACTTAGATGAAGGGGAAGGTTTCCCCAGGTCACCACCCAAGGATGTCTCATTTGGAGACATTATGGAGATGCTGCGCATAAGAGGGGGGTGGTCAGCCAAGAAGCCTTCCTCGGATGAGTTTGTGTTTCTGGAGGCATTCAACGCAGGCCTGTCTACTTCTTGTGTGTCCCCCTGGCCGCCCCCCTTGTAGACTTGATTACTATCAGGGCTTGGAAGGAGCCACACACTGTGGAGCCAATCCCTAGGAGACCAGATAAAATTCTTAGTCCCCCTTCTGACAAACCGGCGTGGAATAAAGGTTCCCCGGTAGATGCCATGGTGGTGATGGCTGCCACCAAGAAGGAACTGGCACAAGAAAGTTCCTCGGTCCATCCTCCTGATAAGGAATCTCGGATGATGGACCGCATTGGAAAGTGGATGTTTGCTTCGGCCACCTTTTCTATAAGGGCGCTGAATTATCTGACACATGTAATTAGGCTTCAGCGGGATCTGATAAAGGAATATGCTGGGTCTCCCCCGGAGTCCATGGTGGCCGAGGACAAATGGACCTTCTCGACTCACATGGCCACTCTAAAGTCAATATCAAACACTTCCATGGGGCTTCTCTCCCATGCCATGGAGGGGGCGGCTAGGGCCAACAGAGCAGGGGTCACCTTGCAGTGCCACGCCTGGCTCTGTCTTTGCGACTTTGCGGAACCCTTTAAGGCATCCTTCACGAATGCTCCCTTTGACGGTTCTACGCTATTTGGAAAAACCGTCCGTGACACGCTACTCCAGAGCGAAAAAGATGGGAAGATGCTGTCTGCCATCGGAATCTGCTTCTCCGCTCCTCAAAGGTCATTCTCAAGGAACCAAAGAGGACAGAAGAAGATGTGGTTCAGGAAGTCTCAGCAGTCCCATCCCGCTCCGGACCCTTCGTCCTTCAGAGGCAGAGGAGGACAATGTGGACGCCGGCCCAGAGGCAGAGGGGGGCCGAAGAATTTCAGGTCGAGAGAACCCTTCTCTGACTGACCCACGCAGCAGCCCTGAGGGGTTGCCCAACTGTCCCCTCCCTGGATGCAGTCGGGGGGTGTTTTTCGGAGCATCTAGCAAGTTGGGAGTCCATTACTACAGCTCACTGGGTGCTCCGAATAATATCCAGAAGCTACTCTATCCCCTTCCTGAATCTTCCCCCACTAACGAAGCGCCTCCCCAATGTTCCACCCAATCAGAGGGAGGCTGCAGCTTTAGAAATACGGAAGTTGCTAGAAAAAAGGGCCATACAGCCCATCCCCCCAGAGCAGTCCAGGTTAGGCAATTACTCTAGGTTCTTTTTGGTGCCAAAAAAGACAGGGGACTTAAGGCCAATTCTCGACCTGTCTACTTTGAACCTGTTCATTGCCAAAGAGAAATTCCGGATGGTCACTCTACAATCTATTCTCCCCCTCCTGCAGGAGAACAACTGGATGTGCTCAATAGACCTCAAGGATGCATACTGCCACATTATCATGGACAGACGATCCAGAAGGTTTCTCCGCTTTCGGCTAGGGGCCAGTCATTATCAGTTCAGGTTTCTTCCATTTGGCCTCACCACAGACCCAGGGTGTTCACCAAGGTCATGGCAGTTGTGGCAGCTCACCTGAGACTTCAGGGAATTCAGGTCTTCCCTTACCTAGACGACTGGCTCCTCACCGCCCCCACCAGGCATCTACTCTGTTCTGCCAGGAATTATTCTTTACTCTTGGCCCATCATCTAGGCATTACCATAAATTTCAAGAAGTCATCTCTTCATCTTGTTCAAGTTCTGGATTTCATAGGGGCCAGGATAAACATGCTTCAGTCCAGGGCCTTTCTGACAACGGACAGGTTACGCACCTTGTCACTCCATGTAATAGCGCTGCTACAGTCCCCAGCCCCACCCGCAGAATTAGTCCTGAGAGCCCTTGCAGCAGCCATCAGCCTTTCATCTCTTGCACGGTTACACATGAGAGTCCTTCAATGGACCCTTCAGGTCCAATGGTCCCTCCTCCTTCACCCATTGGATTTACCGATTCCCCTAAGCAGGGTTTGCAGAAACTCCCTTCTTTGGTGGCTCCATTACCGAGAGCTCCAAGAGGGGAGACCATTCATAATGCCTCATCCCCAAACCACGCTGACCACGGACACTTCTCGCCTCGGGTGGGGGGGCATTGCATAAGCAGAACTGTCCAAGGCATGTGGACCCCGGTAGAGACTGATGTTCATCGTACATACAGCTGCAGTAATCACAGATGGGTTCTCTGCCATCAGGCGGGTCCTCGGTCTGCCGAATTCCAAAGTCTAGGTCCGGCGTCGGTTGCTGTCGCCTTCTTTCCTGACATCAGTGCGACAGGGGTATATAAGACACAGCCAACGCCATTTTCTTCAGTCTTTTTTGCCGTGCGGTGCCCAAAGCAGAAGCAGTTCGCAAGTGCCGGTCGGCCAGCTCCTGAAATTACGAAAATTTGGAAACTGAAGTCTTCTTTAAAGCTAAGTACCCCATTGGGGAAACATTTCTTGCCTCAGACCGATGTCAGACAAAGTTAACAATTGTATTTCTTGTGGGAAGCAAATACCGCATAAGGATTTCCATTCCCGCTGCATAACTTGTTTAGGCCCAGACCACGACGTCTCGGGCTGTCACTTTTGCACTACTTTCAATAAATGCACTATTAAGCGTCAGGCGGAGTTCACCCAGCACTTGTTTGGTAAAGCTTTTGATTAGAAAATGTCATCGGAGACTCCAACTACTGTTTTGTCCAAAAAACACAAGGACAAAGACCGACACGTGAGGTCCGTGGTCTCCACCGACACCACGCCAAAACCGGCTACACGTGGTCCGGTTCTCAGCGAGGCGCCTACGCAGCCCTTGACTACTGACGACACTTCTCTGGTGGTGTCTTCTGTAACTGGGACCGCATGTGCCTCGGCCCATACCCAGACTACAGTTACCGAAGCCACTGTGAGTGTTGAGCCTCCTAATGTGGACAGGTCCACTTCCACCCATGGTGTCTTTAGACCCTCATCTTCCTTTTCCATAAAGGCATTTACTAAGTCCAAATCAGCCATGCATCCCAAGAGGCCTGTTGCACAGGGCCCATCTCCAGGCCCCATGCCTAAAAAGCTAAAAATGGCTGAGGATTTAATTACTCTTATCAGGGGTTCCCAACCCCCTCCGGACAAGAGATCCAGAGTGGAGGAAGATTCTCCCTCTTCTGACCAGGGCTCCATTATTTCAGAACATTCTGATGAAGAGGAACACTCGTACTCCCTTTTTGAAGATTCTGATCCAGAGCAGTCCATTCCTTCTGTATCTCCCCCAGAGGATTTTTCTTTTGGGGAAACCTTGCATACCTTGAGGGAACACTTCCATTGGGAAGGCCAAGACTTTTCTGATTCCAAGAAAGGAGTTAGGGAATTCCTTTTGCTACCTCAGCACAGACCTCTGGCGGTACCTCCTGTCTTGGACATACTTGATGATGTTTACTCGGAGGCTTGCCTTAATCCGGATTCCCTGCCTCCTGCCCCAGTCAAGCCTGATAGGTACTACAGAGTTCCTAACTCTCACCAATTTCTTTACAAAAGCCATAATGCTGACCCTGAAACCATTTCTCAAGGCCCCAAGGGAATGAAGGCCTCTACTGCTAAGAATCCACTACCTTCCGAAAGAAAGTCTAGATCCTTAGAAAGGTGGGGGAAAAAGGTATATACCTCGGCCACCCTAGCCATGAGGGCCTTAAATTGTCAGTTCCATATGCTTAAATATCAGCAGTTTCTGTTATCACAATTAAGGAATAAAATGTCACAACCTGAACAACCAGATTTGAAGGAGTTGCAGGATATGATGCATAGTGCAGAACAAGTGGGTAAACACACCTTACAATGTGGCTACGATGCTCTAGAGGCCTCAAGTAGAGCTGCTGTTACAGGATCAGTCATTCGTAGACATGCCTGGCTTAGGGAACAAACCTTGCCTGATCATGTTAAAGCTAAACTACTAGATGCTCCTTTACAAAAGGATGTATTATTTGGTACTAATGCTGAGGAGATACTACGGAAAATGGAAGAAAAAGCTAAATCTATGCAAACTGTCAAAGCTTTTCTACAGGTTCAACCACCACGTTTTAGCAGAAATTGGCCTTCAAAAAATTGGTCCTTTCCAGCCACGGAGAAACCCCAAAGAGGTAGATACAGGCGCACAAGGGGCAGAGGACAATCTCAAGGATCATATAGAGGCAGACAATGGCAAACTCCAGCACCAAGAGGTGGCGAAGACAGTGCACAACAATATAGGAAACAAACCCAATGACTTTCCCCTTTTTCATGCCAAGCAAGTCTCAGCTGGCAGCACCCTTGGGAGGAAAGCTGGCATTATTTACAAGAAATTGGCATATCATCACAACAGACAAATGGATCCTGGACATCATAAACAGAGGCTACAGATTTCATTTTCACACTCTTCCAAAAATGAGAGGCATGCCGAACCTGCCACACAATCAAAGGGCAGAGGCTCAAATACAAATTTCAAAGCTCATGGACATGAAAGCTATTCAAGAGGTACCTACTCACGAACAAGGTCAAGGTTTTTATTCCAGACTATTTCTGGTACCAAGGAAAGGAACCAACTGGAGACCCATTTTGGACTTATCCATCCTAAACACATTTCTACTCGTACCAAAATTCAAGATGCTCACCTTTTACAGCAGCTTCTTCCCATGCTGGGCAAGGAGTTTTGGTTGGTAACATTGGGCCTCAAGGAGGCATACCCGCATGTCCCAATCAGACAAAGCTGCAGAAGATATCTCAGATTTTTTGCAGGTTCAATTCATTATCAATTCTCTGCATTGCCCTTTGGCTTATCTACTGCGCCCAGAGTATTCACGAAATGCCTGGCCTCAGTAATTGCCTACTGCAGATTTCAAGGGATGCAAATTTACCCTTATTTGGATGACTGCCTGATCCAAGCGGACAGCAAACACATACTTCTGGAACATCTGGCTTATGTAACACGGCTATTGAATTCTCTGGGATACACAGTCAACAAAGAGGAATCCAGGCTAACACCATCTCAGAAAATAACTTTCCTGGGTGCCAACTTGGACACAAACACCCAGATGGCCTATCTTACGCCAGAAAAACAGGGGTAACTAACTCAGTACTTCAAAATACTAGCAAATTGTACCAGGCTAACTGCAAGGAAAATCCTGCAGGCTCTGGGCTTCATGGCATCTTGCATTCTTCTGATCCCATGTGCAAAGTTGCATATGAGGAAACTTCAGTGGTACCTAAAAAACCTATGGTCTCAACACAGCCACAGTTTCGAAACAATAATACCAATAATCCCATATTTGCAACAAGAATTTCTATGGTGGGCCCAAGCATGCCAAACAAACACAGGTCTACCATTCTGCAAGCCTCAAGCAAATCAAGTCATCACAACAGACTCCTCAGACTACGCCTGGGGGGCACACATGACAGACAGGTGCATTCAGGGCAAATGGTCCCAAAAGGAAAAGCACCTTCACATCAATCAAAAGGAAATGCTAGCAGTGATAAATGCATTTACAGCTTTCAAGGACCTCCTGCATCCAGGGCAATTATTGATAAGAACAGACAACACCACAGTAATGTGGTACATAAACAAACAAGGAGGAACACATTCATACCCCCTGTGCAGGCTAGCCATGTCACTTTGGAACTTGGCTCTGGAATGGCAAATCGAACTTCAAGCACAGTACCTGCCAGGATTGGAAAACATGCTGGCAGACAATCTAAGCAGAAATATGACAGACCCACATGAATAGAAGTTGCATCCTCAAGTGTTTACAAAGATAATCCAAGCGTGGGGAAGGCCAGACATAGATCTCTTTGCCTCCCACAGGAATCATCAATTGACAAAGTTCTGCTCAAGGACCTTCCATCCAAAGGCCTGGAGAGTGGACGCCCTTTCTTTCAGTTGGGCAGCACGGACAGTTTACGCCTTCCCACCTTTGCCTCTTCTGCCCAAGGTGCTCTTGAAAGCAAGAGCAGACAGACCGAAGATGATACTGATTGCTCCAGATTGGCCAAGACAAAACTGGTACCCACTCCTGAGGAGCCTAACACATACTCCTCCCTAGACCCTACCTCTAATGCCTCTTCTACTGACTCAGCACAGCTACAAAACTCTTCACAGTCAGCTGAAAACACTCAATCTGGCTGCATGGAAAATTCCTTAATGCCACAACAGACCCTACTCTCCAAAGAGGTACAGGATGTCATTTTGGAGGCCAGAAGGCCATCTACTAGAAAGGCTTACTCCGCAAAATGGAAACGGTTTTGCGCTTGGAATGAGAAAAAAGGCCAGGATCCTAGAAAACTGAATTTGCCTCAGACATTACAGTATCTAGCTGAGCTGTTGAACAGTGGACTTTCATTTTCCTCCATCAAAATTCATGCCTCAGCCATTTCTGCAGAATACAACACTGATCCACCCTTATTCTCTCACCCACTCTTAAGACAGTTCCTCAGAGGGGCTAAGAATATAAGACCTCCAAGAAAACAACCAATACCAACCTGGGATCTTAATTACATTCTAGAAAAATTAATATTGCCCCCCTTTGAACCAGCTGCCTCAACAGATTTGCAATATTTGTCCTGGAAAACAGCTTTCCTTCTGGCCATTACCTCAGCTCGTAGGGTTTCGGAACTACAAGCCCTCATGGCTGTGCAGCCCTTTCTTATCTTCCATCAGGACAGGGTTTCCCTACGAACCAACCCATCATTTATGCCTAAGGTAGTATCCAGGGTAGCTTTAAATCAGGCCATACACTTACCTACCTTTTACCCCAATCCTCAAAACAAAGGGGAAAGGCTGCTACATTCCTTAGACATCCATAGACAGCTACGTTACTATTTGGACAGAACAAAGCCTTTCAGGAAATCAGAACAACTCTTTGTGTCCTATGCTGTAGAAGCTCAAGGGAAGCCAATTTCCAAACAGACAATTTCAAAATGGATAGGCCACTGCATACGGTTTTGTTACTCCTTTCATGGCAAATCTGTTCCTACAGGCATCAGATCCCACTCCACAAGGGCCACAGCTACCTCTACAGCCTTCCTCAGAGGAGTCCCTACCAAAGATATTTTGGAGGCAGCCACTTGGAGTTCTGTGCATACCTTCACAAAACACTACCACATGCCTTTATACTCCAAAACTAGAGCAGGCATTGCCACTGCTGTGTTGCAGGGCATTCTGGCTCTTCCCAGTTCCACCTAGTGCCTACCACCCTGTGCGTAGCTTTGGGATTCTACCCATCTGTGATTACTGCAGCTGTATGCACGATGAACATAGTACAGTTTTGTATCTACCATAAATGTAGATGTTCGAGTGCTAATACAGCTGCAGTACAGGTTTCCCTCCCTCCTTCCCCTCTTGGTAAAGGCCTAGTGGCTAACACCTCCTCATACAACCTGATTGGGTTATCCTTCTATGGTGTATTTGCTTGCAACTACTGATTTTTGATTATATTGCATTGCATGATTATATATATAATTTATGTATTGCCTTCCTTCTGGGGGCACCTGACATCTGGGGCAAGAAAGACTGAAGAAAATGGCGTCGGCTGTGTCTTATATACCCCTGTCGCACTGACGTCAGGAAAGAAGGCGACAGCAACTGACGCCGGACCTAGACTTTGGAATTCGGCCGACCAAGGACCCGCCTGACGACAGAGAACCCATCTGTGATTACTGCAGCTGTATTAGCACTTGAACATCTACATTTATGGTAGGTACAAAACTGTACTTTCTGCATATCAGTGTTCTGGAGATGAGGGCGGTGCTTTTAGCGTTGCAAGCCCTTCAGGACCTTCTTCCTCCGGGGACTATTGCAATTCAGACAGACAACATGGCGGTAGTCTGGTACATCAACAAACAGGGAGAAACCAGGTCTTACCATCTTTGTCAAGAGGCTATGAGAGTTTGGGAATGGGCGATTACCACCAACCACTTTCTGATAGCAACGCATATTCCAGGTTGGTCCAACATCCTAGCGGACAAGCTGAGTCCTTCTATCCTCACACCATACGAGTGGTCTCTAAACCCCTTAGTAGTGAAACAGATCTTCCTCAGATGGGGTCAGCCTTGCTGCGATCTCTTTGCGTCTCCTTCAAATGCAAAATACAGCAAGTTTTTTTGCTCTAATTCCCCCACCAGGGGGGAGAGTCCCAGAGATGCTCTAGTTCATGCTTGGCCACCCGGTCTTCTTTATGCTTATCCTCCTCTTCCACTAATGATGAAATTTCTGCAGAAAGCTCATCGGTTGGGGAGCAAAATAATCCTCATAGCCCCATTCTGGCCTCACCAGATCTGGTTCCCATACCTGCGGTCTCACATCATAGCTCCTCCTTGGGTCTTAGATTCCATTCTGGATCTGATCTCTCATCCTTCAGGATTGCAAACTGGAAACCTGGATGACCTCAAGCTCGCAGCTTGGTTGATCCAGTTCCACTAATGGCTAGGACTCCTGGTATCTCATCTTCCGTAAAATCTATTCTGGTAGCGGTGCATAAACCTTCTACCAGGAAGATCTACAAGAGTAAATGGAAGCGTTTTTCCATCTGGGCCAAACATAGGAATTTGGACCCTTTTACAGCTCCTGTTCCAGCAGTTCTTGAATTTCTGTCCCAAATTTTTCACCAAGGGGCCAGTGCTTCTACTGTTAGGGTTCAGATGGCTGGGATTTCTCATTTCCACATCGGGGACAACCTTGGTACCTTAGCCTCCGCTAAGATATGCAAGACCTTTTTGAAAGGCACTTTCCTGTTAAGACCCCCGGTCAAGAATGTGGTTCCCCCATGGGACTTAACCTTAGTTCTTCAGGCGCTAACTGGTCCGCCCTTTGAACCTACTGCTTCCATCGATTTAAAATTCTTATCTTGGAAAACTGCCTTTCTGGTTCCAATTACATCAGCTAGAAGAGTATCTGAGCTTCAAGCCCTTTATACAAAACCCCCATACCTGGTCTTCCATAAGGACAGAGCTTCTCTCAGGACTAATCCTTCATTCTTGCCTAAGGTAGCCTCCAAGACCATTATCAATCAAACCATCAATTTGCTTGTTTTCTTCCCCAACTTTCAGAACAAAGGGGAATACAGACTGCACTTGTTGGATGTGCATAGACAATTGCGATTTTATTTGCACAGGACAGCTGCTTCTCGCAAATTGGAGCAGCTTTTCATGTCCTTCACTAAGCCGTCCTTAGGCAAGCCTATTACGAAAGTTACCTTAGCTAGATGGATATTCCACTGCATCTTACACACGTATACAGCTTCTGGTCGGCCAGAACCCTTGAGGGTTCATGCTCACTCTACCCGTTCTATGGCTACTTCTGCAGCATTTTGGTCAAGGGTTCCCTTAGATGACATCTGCTCAGTGGCTACTTGGGCCTTTTCTCATACCTTCATTTCTCATTACAAGCTGGATCTGATATCCAGAGGTAGGGCAGCCTTTGGTTCCGTGGTGCTCCGGAATATCCTTCCTTGATGACTGGGGACTCTGTCCCACAGGTTGCTGATCAAATGAAGTTAACTACTTCAGATAAAGAAGTTATGTACTCACCATAATGTTCCATCTGAGTAGGTAACTTCATTTGTCAGCAAACAACCCCCCCCCCTTCCCCCTAGCCTGTTTCGTGGTTATATTCACGACGGAATGTTTTTTTCCTCCTGTCACGCATCAGGTTAGCGTTTCTCTTTCGAGTAAGCTTGACTGATGTTGGTAGATAATATGGCAAACTCGATCTGAGGGCTGGAGGGAGGTAGCAGGGTATTATGGGTAAGGGGGAGGAGCTGAGAGCTCGGATCTTTAGCTTGGAAAGCTGCCGGCTCGGATCCAAGGTCGGATACGATACCCACAGGTTGCTGACAAATGAAGTTACCTACTCAGATGGAATGTTATGGTGAGTACATAACTTCTTTTTATCTGGGGCGTATCAGGCACAAAGGCACTAATTTTTCTGGTTAGCTAAGTAATAGGACAGGAACACGTGTGCAAGGTTTGCCTCACTGTTCCAGGATGCAGACATTGGAAGAGAAAAGTGAGAAGAAAGAAAAAGAAGACAAATGGTAACACATCTGAGAGGGAATGTCAAGCTCTCTAATGGCAGAGGGATTGTTACATGAATAAGGTGTTATCCAGGGATAGCACCACTATCACCCCAATAATGCACACTAAACTCCTAGGAGTAGTAATTGACAACATTCTCAAATTTGACATACACATAGCACAAACAATCAAAAAAGTAAACAAAAAACTGGGTCTCCTGTATAGGAACAGGCAATTCATGACCAACTATACCAAAGCCGCTGTCGCAAGAACTCACCTGTTATCCAGCTTACTGTATGCCTCCCCAATCCTGAATAATCTTCGCCAGAGCAAACAAAACAAAATGGCATCTTGCTATAACAAGATCGCTAAATTTGCCACTGGCGCCTCAAATAGATCCCGTCACTGTCTCTCCCTTAAACAGCTCAACTGGCTTGAGTTGCCCCAACTACTACTTAGTACACAACTCTTCACAGCCCACAAACTATACTACCACCCTGACAAAACTCCAGCATTACAAAATGTAATACAGCCCTCCACTACCACCCGTACCTTAAGATCTACAGACCAAACTCTCATAACGGTCATTAAACATAACAATGAAGCAGGCAAAGCTCTCCTTGGTTGTACAATAGCTAAAATCTGGAACCCACTCCCAAAGAACATAACTTCTACCAGCTCTGTTTCACTATTCAAGAAACTACTCAACACCCACTACTCTACCAATTGGCTTTGCCCATGTGACCCCCCAGATTAACTCACTTTCCTTTCAGTACTGCAATGATTCTGCAGAACCTTCTCCACTTATCTATTAACTACTTATTTCTTACCAAACAAGGTTTTTAAATCACTTATTCTTCTAAACAGTGTTTGTTTATTTTATTTTATTTTACATTTGTTGACCAGGCTAGTCTAACTGGATATATGTCCATTTTCAGTAGAGGCCCAGGGAGAAAAGCTCCAAGCATCGGCAGTGACAAAGCATACAATATATACGAATAGTAAAATGAGTTAAAGTACATTGTTTAAATTATAGGTAAGATAAACTTGTACAGAGTCCTTTAATAGGTTTAAGCTAAGATCAAATACAGAGAACAAACAATATTTCAGAGATAAAAATATATGGAGAATCCTTTTTTTTTTTAGTACTAAGAAGGAAATCTTTATTACAGGAAGGCAACATAGAACAGTGGAGTGTAGAAGTATAGGGAGAACAAGATGGGGAATGAGGTATCAGTCCGGGTTAGTGCAGGGACAAAGCCAGTGAGTTTTAAGATATTCTTTAAGATGTTTTTTAAAAAAGCAGTGTGGAAGCAAGGGTGGAAAGTTCAGTAGGAAGCTGGTTCCATGTTTTTCCCACTGTGTTGGTGAAAAGTGAGTCCCCAGCTTTGTTGCTGCATTTAATAGTGGAAACTAGAAGGTTATTAGCTGAGCGTTGTGTTGAAAGATTGTTATAGGGGGTAATCAGATTAGTGAGGACTGGGGTATTATTAGGGTGGTAAAGGATCTTTTGGGTGATAAGTTGTTGACAAAGTAGTTGGTTCTGCAATTCTAACCATCCCAGTTGTTTGAGGTTGTGACAGTGGTGAGTTCTAAAAGGGGTGCCAGTGGCAAATTTGGCTATGTTATTGTAACTGGTTGAAAGTTTGGTAAGGTTGCTTTTAGATAGATTGGTATATATTGCAGAAGCATAGAACATGGTAGAGATCAGGTGGGTCTGGGCAATAGTGGCTCTGGCTATAGGGGTAAGGAAGGATTTGATTCTATAAATGGTGCCTAGTTTTTTGTTGACAGACTTTATAGTAGTATTAATATGGTCATCATAGCTAAGGTTGTTGTCAATTGTTATTCCCAGGAGACGAGTTGTAGTGTCAGGGGATATGTTAGTTCCATTGTTAGAGGTTACTGTGAAGTGAAGTTGTGGTGACTTTTGAGTAGGAGCAAAGAGCAATAATTTTGTTTTTTGAGGTTCAGAAGGAGGCAGTGTTGCATGAACCAATTTTCAACAATGTTAAATACTGTCTGGATGAGGGTCTGGAGTGAGGTTATGGACTTGGCTGAACATATTAAAGTAGAGTCATCTGCATATTGTATGCAGGTGGCTTGAGGTATTTTGGGATGTAGATCATTAAAAAACATTGAAAAGAGAAAAGGGCCTAAAATAGAGCATTGTGATACTCCAATGTTCACAGGGAGGGGTTTAGAAAGATTATTATCCCAAAGCACTGCTTGCTGTCTGTTTTCTAAATAAGATTTAAAACAGCGTAATGCTTGTGGGTCAAGTGATTGGGCTTTTAGTACATCAATAAGCATGTGATGGTTAACCATATCAAAGGCTTTTGAAAGGTCAATAAATAGTGCAGAGGAAAGAGAGTTATTGTTACAATTTTTGTTTATACAGTCAGAAAAGGATAGCAGGGCAGTTGTTGTGCTATGGAATGGTCTAAAGCCATGCTGGCAGTTGGCAAGTAGATTATTTTGGAGGAGGTAGTCAAGTAGTTGTCTGCGGATGCATTTTTCCATTATTTTAGCTATAGGAGAGAGTAAGGCCATTGGCCAAAAGTTGGAAAGCTCAGTAGATGTCCCATCTTTATGTAGAGGGATGATGTGGGAGACTTTCCTTATGGAAGGGATTGTGCTTTCTAAAATGTTTCTATTTATAAGGATGGAAATGGTATAGGCAATGGCTTTAGCTGCAATTTTCAGGTATTCAGCTAGAAGACAGTCTGCAGAAGGGGTGCATGGTTTGAGTTTTTGAAGGAGGTTGCAAATGAGGGATGTAGGTACAGGTTGTATATGAAAGGTCGGAGCTGGACTATTAGTGGTATTTAATGGGGAAGTGGGAATAGGTGGTAATGTATTAGCTAGGGTTTGAATGGCTTCAGTAAAATAGTTATTAAAGGCATCAGGAATTTGGTCAGAGTTATTACGGTTGACTCCTGATGGGGCAGGAGTTTTAGAATGCCCTGGCTGAAGTAGTTTGTTAATGCCTGACCAGAACTTTTGTGGTTTTTGTTGGTGGATTTGTTGGAGGTGAAGGTAATAGTTTTTTTTGTTTTGCAGAATGTCTTTTTTGGTGACATTTCTTAACTGTTTAAAGTAAAGGTGATCTGATGGACTTTTAGAGGCTCTCCATTTGGCCCAAATTTTATTTCTTAGGAGGATCTTTTGCCTGGTTTGTTTTGCGAGCCAAGGGGTAATTTTGGTCCTTATTTGGGAAGAGCGATAGGGGGCATGGTAATCTAGGATTTGTAGGAATCTAGTATTAAAGTATAGGTCACTGCTTCATGAAGTTGAAGATGATACATTGGTGACCAGTCACATGCTTTCAGTTCATTTTGGAAGCTCTCTGGATGAAACTGTTTTTTAAAATGGGAGGTTTTAAAAATATTAGTATTAAGGCTATGAATTCTTTGTTTATTAATATAGGTTAGAGCATGGTCACTGATATTGTCTGGAAGGGTTCCTGGTTTATAAGTATCAAGATGGCTGTTAGAAGGATCCAGTCTAGGATGGTTTCCTTACTGCTTGGTTTATGGATTCTAGTAGGAGTGATTATTATTTGTGAGAATCTGTAAAGATTTATGTGAGTGATAGGATTAGGGGAGCTGCAAGTTGCCCAGTCTATATTAAAGTCACCTAGCACAATGATTTCCTGAGGTAGGTGGGTTGAGAGGCAGCTAAGTATGTTTTCAAGAGTATTGATATTGTTTCCAGGGGGAGATAGGAACAAATTAGATAGATTTGGAGTTGTTGATTTGAAGTTTAGCAGTAAGGGTTTCTGCATTAGTATCTGAGGGTAGGAGCACATTGAAGGGTGAAACTTGGAGTTCTCATTTATACCAAATGGCTACACCTCCACCCTTTTTGGTTTTGCGGTCACATCTCAGGATATTATATCCAGGAGTGGTAATTTTCTGGTCCTGAGTTGAGGGCTTTAGCTATGTCTCTGTAATACAGAGAATATCGAATGTGTGCACTTCTAAGAGTGCATGTAGGTGGGTCATTTTATTGTTAATGCTACGGGTGTTAAGGTGAGCTATCAGGAGGGAGATAGATGGTCTTTTTGGGGTAATGGTAGCATGAGATGTTAGCTTGTGTGGTTACTGGGATTACCTGTATTGGGGATGGGGTTTGGATGAATATCACCATCTATTAGGGGGTGCTGTTGAGGATATTGTATTAACTTTAGGATTTTGTAGCAGTTGTTTAGGGTTTTTTTGTCATGGAGGTAAGTAACATGGGTAGATCTATGGTACTTTGGAAGTATATAGATAGAAGTGGAGGTTATCTTAATGTGGTTGAGGGAGTTTACGTGAGAAACCAGTAGAGTTTGCTGGTATGGGTGGTGTTCAGGAAGAGAAGAATGTTCAAAGAAGGTTAGTGTGTGTGGTAGAGTAAAATAAGCTGGAATAGTCATTAAGAGTAGTAAGTATGTGTATATAGACGTGTGTTGGGGCCATCAGGATGTGTAGGTAAGGAGGTAGAGTAAGTAAGGGAAGGAGTCTAGTATAAGTTAAAATAAAGGTGGGAGAAGGAGAGAGTGCTGTAAGAGGTAGAGTAGGTTGAGGGAAGAAGTGTACAATAAACTAAAATAAAGGTGGCTGTAGGAGAGAAAGATGTATAATGTTAGCAATACAGGATGAAATAGTGTGGAGAGGTTAGGGAGTGGACTTAAAAGGTATTAAATTACTTAAGGAATTGTTGAAGTTGGGGGTGGGTCTAAGTTGAAGTAGTCAGTGATAGGGTGATAAGGGGAGGGGGTGTGGCTGCAGAAATATAAGGTTATCAGCACTGGGTGTGGGAATTGGGGGTAGGGTAGGGGAGGGGAGTGAGCCCGTAGGGCGAACGTTGCGGGTTTGAGCAGGTAATGGAAGATTTTACAGAGACAATCTGAGAGGAGGAGATTCCTGAGGCAGTAAAAGTGGTCACATGTAAGTAGAATGTGGTGAAGCAGTTTGGAGGTAGAAAAGGATAGTGGAGTGGGAGGAAGAAAAGAAATAAAATATAGCTAGAAGGTGGGAAGAGAAAGGATAAGGGCAGGGAGATAACACATGAAGATTAGCAACTAGTCAAGGAGTGAAATCTGAGAAGGAATCCATAGATGATACTAGGGAAAGTAGAGGAAGGGTTATAGCCCAAGGCTAGATTAGAGTGCCACCTAGTGGGCAGAAAGCAGAATACAACAAGTATCTGTAATAAAGATAGCAGGTAGAGGTGGCTTAGATAATGGACTCTGGTTGGGGGGGGGATAGCAGATGGTACAGGGACAGAGAGGAGTCTGGCTGCTGGCTTCCTGACTCAGTGGTTTAATTTTGTTCTAAACCAGGTACAGTGTAAATAGAACAGATCAGCCTAAGACTAATACTAGGTAAAGTATGAATATAACAGATCCACTTAATAATTAGGACCAGGGTGGAACATACTTTCTTGATCTCTTTAAAACAGGGAAATAAGTACTGGGGCAGCAGAATTCTTTAACCAGACATTGGGATGGCTGAAAGTGAAATTAAAAGGGTCCTTAATGACCAGGCAAGTACTTTTGTGCAGGATAGGAGGTAGAGAGCTAGAAAGATTAGAAATATAAAGTATACATTAGGTGTGAAGGCAACATAAATGCTAGTTAACTATTAAAACAATCAGGGTGATGACACAGTGCAGACAGTATTGTACAATATTTAAGGTTGCTATGATCACAGTCTTAAGTTAATACTTCCAGATGGCTACAAAGACACGGAATAAGCATTCATGTATAAGCAAGCACAAGGGATTGATGAGATACCCTTTAAATTACAAAAGTAAGAGCAAGCAAAAGTAAATCATATGCCTGTCACAAAAACAAATAGAATTACATAAAGCAAACTGGATGGCAATCGAATAATCACTGCAAGTTTATATAAAATAAACTACTACTTAAGGCAAGATATAATTATTCAATGAGTTCTGGACTAGTTCCCAAAGTAATGTGCAGGTAACGGCCACTTGAAAAATTGAGTGTGTCTCCCACAGAGGTTAGCCAAATGAACACTTGTTAACAGCAGTTAAAGTATCTATCTGTCAAGAGAAAAATGGCAACTCAGCATAAGCTTTATAGCCAGGAGGGTAGGTAATGCCTACAGTTGTGGATGCAATGTAGAGCTAATATAGCGTAAAATGATCATTCAGCATCACCTATGTAGTGAGGACGCTAGACATTGGTTTTCTAGAGATAATCGCTAAGAAATATTAAGCAGCCCTAACTTACAGGAAAAGTTACTGACAGAGGTGTTAGGCAAATACTAGTCGATAAGGCCAAACATGCACACACCAAATCAATCAAGCATTGGAAGTAAAAAGTAGACACATTATCCAAACAAATTAGAGTAAATAGGCCACTTTGTGTTATAATATAGTCAGAGGCCAGATAAGCCTTAATATAGACAAACACTGTCTGAAATTAAACGATACACGCACGCAGGAGAGTGTACTTCAAGGCAGAGTACTCCAGGTACTAATTAAGCCCTCCAATAAGTGGTTCAGTTAATCTTATATTACACTTGCATCAGGGAAAAATTACACATGCAGGATAGTAAGGCTACATCAAGTTGATATACTAGCAAAATGCCTAAGCAAAATGCTGTCATTATTGCTACAAAAGTATACAATAAAGATACCTTATATAAGTCATTACTGCTACATTCTGAAGATATTTGTTCTATTCACATATGTAAAAAAGTTAAATATGTTCCTATAAGTGTAATAGTATGTAAATGTATTGTCACTTTTGTTTGTTTGTTTCTTTTATGTAGAGCTTTTCTCCCCAGACCACCGCTGAAAGTGGACCTGCGTCCAGTTGGACTTTCCCGGTCATCAAATGTAAAATAAAATAAAATAAAATAAAATAAAAATAAAATAAATCAGGAATAGATGTCAGAACTTTGAGCATACAGGTAGTTTTCCTGAAAGGTTATTCATATACTAAATGAAGTAATGACTTACACAAGACTTTATTGTACACTTTTGTAGCAGTAGAAGAGACTTAGGGACACAGGTGGACAGTGGTCTCACCTTCGATAACCACATTGCCACAACAGTCATGAAATCCTTCTATGTGGCACACCTCATCACTAAGGGCTTTTCATCTAGAAAAAAAGGAGGTAATTGTCCCACTATACTCATCCCTCATTAGACCCATTATAGAATACAATGCCCCATTTGGTATGTACCTCTCAAGACATCTGCAACAACTGGAAAGTCCGCAGAAATACCTCACTAAAAGAATCACAGGCCTAAAGCAGATGCCCTACGCTGACCGCCTTAAAAACTCCAGCCATACTCTGTCACATATTGTCTACTCAGAGGCGATCTCTGCTTAACATACAAGGCCATGTCAAACCCAGAGCTGTTGGACATGCTACACTTAAAGAAATCCCAATCCCTTAGAGCCACACACTCCAGGGATCTAAACCTTGTCATCACAATAAACAAAACATGCTGGAGGGATAGGTTCCTGACCCAGAGACTCCTCAGACTCTGGAATAGATTGCCCATACATGTCAAGCAGAGTGCCTCTTTGGCCCTCTTCAAAAGGAACCTTGACGATTGGATGGGAGAAAGGAAATTCATCCCAGGAATCACATCAGTCGCCCTGCTAGACAGGGGTCCAGGGAAGTAAATAGTGTGGGAAGAAATAGCCAGGGAATTGTTATGGCAAGGCTTGTATAGGCCCTAGGGCTGATATCCTAGTACCAACCTATGAACCAAAGTAATGTCTTATACAACATGACTTTATTGTACACTTTTGTAGCAGTAATAACTTATACAGCATGACTTTATTGTACACTTTTGTAGCAGTAATGACTTATACAGCATGACTTTGTTGTACACTTTTGTAGCAGTAATGACTTATACAACATGACTTTATTGTACACTTTTGTAGCACTAATGACATACAACATGACTTTATTGTACACATTTGTAGCAGTAATGAGTTATACAGGGTAACTTTATTGTACACTTTTGTAGCAGTAATGACTTATGCACCATGACTTTATTGTGCACTTTTGTAGCAGTAATGATTTATACAAAGTAACTTTATTGCATACTTTTGTAGCAGTAATGACATACAACATGACATTATTGTACACTTTTGTAGCACTAATGACTTATACATTATGACTTTATTGTACACTTTTGTAGCAGTAATGACTTATATAACATGACTTTATTGTACACTTTTGTAGCAGTAATGTCTTATACAACATGACTTTATTGTACACTTTTGTAGCAGTAATGACTTATACAACATGACTTTATTGTACACTTTTGTAGCAGTAATGACTTATTCAAAGTAACTTTATTGTACACTTTTGTAGCAGTAATGACTTATACAACATGACTTTATTGTACACTTTTGTAGCAGTAATGACTTATTCAAAGTAACTTTATTGTACACTTTTGTAGCAGTAATGACTTATACAACAGGACTTTATTGTACACTTTTGTAGCAGTAATGACTTTTACAAGGTAACTTTATTGTACACTTTTGTAGCAGTAATGACTTATACAACATGACTTTATTGTACACTTTTGTAGCAGTAATGACTTATTCAAAGTAACTTTATTGTACACTTTTGTAGCAGTAATTGACTTATACAACATGACTTCATTGTACATTTTTGTAGCAGTAATGAATTATACAGCATGACTTTATTGTACACTTTTGTAGCAGTAATGACTTATACAACATGACTTTATTGTACACTTTTGTAGCAGTAATGAATTATACAACATGACTTTATTGTACACTTTTGTAGCAGTAATGACGTATACAAGGTAACTTTATTGTACACTTTTGTAGCAGTAATGACTTATACAACACGACTTTATTGCACACTTTTGTAGCAGTAATGATTTATACATTACTTTATTGTACACTTTTGTAGCAATAATGACTTGTACAAAGTAACCTTATTGTACACTTTTCTAGCAGTAATAACTTCTACAATATGACTTTATTGTGCACTTTTGTAGTAGTAGTGAGTTATACAACATGACATTATTGTACACTTTTGTAGCAGTAATGACTTATACAAAGTAACTTTATTGTACACTTTTGTAACACTAATGACTTATGCAAAGTAACCTTATTGTACACTTTTGTAGCAGTAATAACTTCTACAATATGACTTTATTGTACACTTTTGCAGTAGTAGTGAGTTATACAACATGACTTTATTGTACACTTTTGTAGCAGTAATGACTTATTCAAAGTAACTTTATTGTACACTTTTGTAGCAGTAATGACTTATACAACAGGACTTTATTGTACACTTTTGTAGCAGTAATGACTTTTACAAGGTAACTTTATTGTACACTTTTGTAGCAGTAATGACTTATACAGCATGACTTTATTGTACACTTTTGTAGCAGTAATGACTTATTCAAAGTAACTTTATTGTACACTTTTGTAGCAGTAATTGACTTATACAACATGACTTTATTGTACATTTTTGTAGCAGTAATGAATTATACAGCATGACTTTATTGTACACTTTTGTAGCAGTAATGACTCATACAACATGACTTTATTGTACACTTTTGTAGCAGTAATGAATTATACAACATGACTTTATTGTACACTTTTGTAGCAGTAATGACATATACAAGGTAACTTTATTGTACACTTTTGTAGCAGTAATGAGTTATACAACACGACTTTATTGCACACTTTTGTAGCAGTAATGATTTATACATTACTTTATTGTACACTTTTGTAGCAGTAATGATTTATGCAACATGACTTTATTGTACACTTTTGTAGCAGTATAATTTATACATGACTATTGTACACTTTTGTAGCAGTAATGACTTATATAAGGTAACATTATTGCACACTTTTGTAGCAGTAATAACTTACACAGTTACTTTATTGTACACTTTTGTAGCAGTAATGACATGCAACATGACTTTATTGTACACTTTTGTAGCAGTAATGACTTATACAACATGACTTTATTGTACACCTTTGTAGCAGTAATGACTTATACAAAGTAACTTTGTTGTACAATTTTGTAGCAGTAATGACTTATACTAAGTAACTTTATTGTACACTTCTGTAGCAGTAATGACTTCTACAACATGACTTTATTGTAGACTTTTGTTGCCGTAATGACTTATTTAACATGAGTTTATTGTACACTATTGTAGCAGTAATGACTTATACAAAGTAACTTTATTGTACACTTTTGTAGCAGTAATGACTTATACAAAGTAACTTTATTGTACACTTTTGTAGCAGTAATGACTTATACAGCATGACGTTATTGTACACTTTTGCAGCAGTAATGACTTGTACAACATGATTTCATTGTACACTTTTGTAGCAGTAATGACTTATACAAAGTAACCGTATTGTACAATTTTGTAGCAGTAATGACTTATACAAAGTAACTGTATTGTACACTTTTGTAACAGTAATGACTTCTGCAACATGACTTTATTGTAAAGTTTTGTAGCAGTAACGACTTATACAACATGACTTTATTGTACACTTTTGTAGCAGTGATGACTTATACAAAGTAACTTTATTGTACACTTTTGTAGCAGTAATGACTTATACAAAGTAACTTTATTGTGCACTTTTCTAACAGTAATAACTTCTACAACATGTCTTTATTGTGCACTTTTGTAGCCATAATGACTTATTTAACATGACTTTATTGTACACTTTTGTAGCAGTAATGACTTATACAACATGACTTTATTGTACAATTTTGTAGCAGTAATGACTTATACAACATGACTTTATTGTACACTTTTGTTCATAGGTAGGTACTAGGCTATCAGCCCTAGGGCCTATACAAGACTAGCCAAAAAGGTACATTGGCATTCACCACCCAAGAAAATTATTTTCCTGTACCCCTGTCGAGCAGAGCCACAGAGGTGATCCCTGGGGTGAATTTCTTTTTTTCCATCCAGTCATCAAGATTTTTCTTGAAGAGTGCTTTTGAGGAGCTTTGTTTGATATAAATAGGTAGTTTGTTCCAGAGTATGGGAAGTGTCTGGGACAGGAATCTATCCATCAGCATGTTTTGTTTATTGTGGTGACAAGTTTAGGTCCCTATAGCGTGTAGCTTGGAGTGATTGGGATTTCTTTAACTCGAACATGTCCGACAGCTCTGGATTTGACATAGCTTTGTATGTTAGGCAGAGATCGCCTCTGAGAAAGCGATATGTGACAGAGTAAAGCTAGAGTTTTTTGAAAGGGTCTGCATACGACATCTGTTTGAGGCCAGTAATCCTCTTTCTGTGGTATTTCTGTAGCCTTTCCAATTGTTGTAGATGTCTTGTGAGGTACATACCCAAAGGGGTGTTGTACTCTATAATGGGTCTAATGAGTGACGAGTAGAGGGAAACAATGACCTCTTTTTTTCTGGATGAGAAACCTTTTGTGATGAGGCGTGCCACTTAGAAGGATTTCCTGACTACTGTGACAATGTGATTATCAAAGGATAGACTACTGTCCACCTGTGCCCCAAGGTTCCTTATCACACTTTCAGTGTTAAGTAAACTACCACCTATGTGGTCACTCATGGGTAGAGTTTTTACCAAGGGGGGTGAATGCACTTTTTGGCATTGAGCGTGAGGCCATGGCTTTGACACCAGGCATTTGTCTCAGTGAGGCCCTTTTGTAGGATGTCCACATTGTTAGGAGTTTCAATTATGGCTCCTAGTTTGCAGTTATCTGTGAACTTCATTAGCCAAAGACCTTCTGTGTTAGCCTGTACTTCAGAAAAGTAGATACCAAACAGGAAAGGACCCAGGACTGAACCCTGTGGTACTCCACTTGTCACTGGTCTGAACTCAGATTTGGAGTTTGCTACTTTCACAGTGTGGGTTCTGTCAGTGAGCCAATTAGCAGCTCATCTTGTGACATAGGGATTAAAACTTAGTTTAATGATTTTATCCATAATTCCAGAGTGGGGGATGGTGTCAAAAGCCTTGGCAAGATCTAGATAGGCTGTGTGATCCATCTTACCATCATCTAAGGCTTTGATGACTGCTTCAAAGAAGCCAATCGGGTTTAGGAAACACAATCTGTGTTTTACAAACCCGAACTGGGCGGGGTCTAGAGTTTGGAGATTACCAATGTCTTTGTGTATAAGTTCCATGATGATAATTTCCATGGCCTTGCAGATCCGGCTCATTAGACTAATGGGGCGGTAGTTCCTGGGGTCCGTGGTGGCTTCCCCTTTGTGGAGTGGGATAACCATCTCTGTGCATCATTCAGTGGGCACAAAGCTTGAGATGAGGCTATGATTGAACATGGTGCTTAGGTGGGGTCCCAGTTCATTCTATAGTTCAAGTAGAATGCAGTCTGGGATGTTGTCAGGTCCCATGGATGCTGTGTTCTTGGCTTTGGAGAGTGAGGTTTTTACCTGTGCAGCCATGATTACATGAACTTTGCATTCTTCCGGTATAGAAATGGGATCTTTAGGGGGTGGGGGGTAAAGTTGGCACTGAACCTATCTATCAGGATGTTGGCAATATCAGTTGGTTCTGTATATTTAGTGCCATTGTGCTGTAACTCAGAGCCGATCTGAGTGTTAGCATTGAGATTCTTGACATAGCTATAGAATGCTTTGTTGTCTTTAGAATCAGTGGTGATTTTGTTTTCATAACTAGCTTTGGAGGATTTTATGAGGGGTCTCAGCTTCTTACTGAGGCTGACCAGGGAGTTCTTCCATTCATGGGATTTTACTCTTTTTTGCAACAGTTTCTTTCTTCTGTTGTAGAGTTTGTTTATAGCAGGGGACCACCAGATTGGCTTCCTTTTTTTGGAGGATAGCATCTTGGTTCTGTTAGTGATAGCAGAAACCATGCACTTTTGTAAGTGCTTATAAAGTGCATTTGTGTAGGATTCAGCAGTCGTACCTCTGTTGTCCATTTGCATGGGTGTCGTGACGTTTGCAACTTCTCTCTTAAGAAGCGAGAAGTTGGCTTTGTAGAAATTTTTTACAGTGGCTTCCCTAATGGTGGGTGGGGTTGGGATGTATATGTCTAGGCTGATTAGATTGTGGTCGGATCTGACCAATGAGGAATTGACTTCTGGTGTGGAACATTGGTCGCCCATGTTGGTAATGACTAGGTCTAGGATATTGCTGCCCCTGGTGGGGGTATGGAGAAGTTGATGCAAGGTGTTGGAATTTATGAATTCTTGAAAATTTTGAGCAAAAGAGTTAGAACATGAGTAGTTTTCCCAGTTAATGGTGGGGTAGTTGAAATTGCCCATTATTAGGGTGTTGGGTTGTATCCTAATATTTTCCAGTGTATCAAGAAATGAGGAATGGGAATCCTGGGGCATGGTGGGGATCTGTAGCAAGTTACAATTTGGATTGCGGTGTTGCCCAGAGTTAGTTGTACTTGGGTATCTTGGATGCATTATGCTGAGCAACTAGCCTGGAGGTGTGGATATCCTTAACGAATATAGACATGCCTCCACCTTTAGTGCTTCAGTCCAGGTTAGGTGACCAAAAGGTGTGGTATGAATTATAGCCTGGTAATGCAGGGGTCTCGATGGAGCCTTGAACCAGGTCTCTGTCATTGAACAGATGTCAATGTTCTCCATTTGAAGGAGTGCTGCAAGTGATTGCCTTTTGAGGTTTAGACTTCTAGCATTCAGTAGCATTACCCTCAGATTTTGCTTGCATGTATCTGTTACAGTGGTGAATTTGTCATTTGAACCTTGCCTAAAAAGGCACTATAGGGGTGGCAAGCGCCTTAGCCATTATCTGGAATCCCAAGAGCAACAGGTGCAGGCCATCCCTGGCAAAGCATTGTGGTCTGTCAATCATGTCATCCCAGGCAGACAAATACTGGATGCCTTTAAAATGACACCAGAAGCTTAGCCAATTGTTTAAGTCAATACTGTGGTATCATTCTGGGTGATGGCAGGATGCTTCTCAGGGCTAGGGTCATACCTGCTTGAGCTACAAGATATGAAAGCTTCTCCATGTCTCTTTTTATGTAGTCCAGGGAGGTACATCTCAGGTCATTCACAGTAGCAGTATCGACTTGTACAACATGACTTTATTGTACACTTTTGTAGTAGTAATGACTTATACAACATGACTTTATTGTACACTTTTGTAGCAGTAATGTCTTATACAAAGTAGTTTTATTGTACACTTTTGTAGCAGTAATGACTTATACAACCTAAATTTATTGCAGACTGTTGTAGCAGTAATGACTCATACAAAGTAACTTTATTGTACACTTTTGTTGCAGGAATGACTTACACAAAGTAACTTTATTGCACACTTTTGTAGTAGTATGACTTATACAAAGTAACTTTATTGTACACTTTTGTAGCAGTAATGACTTATACAAAGTAACTTTATTGTACAATTTTGTAGCAGTAATGACTTATACAAAGTAACTGTATTGTGCACTTTTGTAGCAGTAATGATTTATGCAAAGTATCTTTATTGTACACTTTTGCAGAATTAACGACTTGTACAACATGACTTTATTGTACACTTCGCAGTAAAAACTCACAAACGATAACCTGTTAAAAGGCGGACAAAACGCAATGAGAGAAGGCTGTTAAAAACACAAATTTAATAATCCAATAAAAGTTAGCGCTTTCGGCAGGTTAAGTAAACCCGCCTTCTTCAGACAAAACAGCAGGATGACATTACAATAGTGCTTAAATGCTACGATCAAAATTACAAGGACCAATCATAAAAACAAGCATTCAACAATGTATTAGAACCCATGGAAACCTTAAAGCAGTAACAGACAGATGTATAAGTTACAGTTCAAGTACTGCCATGTTAAACATTGTCGTAACTTAAAACGCACGCTATGTGTGTGTTATAAAATGTTCAAACACTTCCAATAAAACATCAGAATCAAGATGAAATATAAAAAACAAGTTAAAATGCGTTTGGAAGTGTTTGCAGATTCTTAGTTATGCTAGCACGTATGTTAGACACACTACTTTCCAGCGTGCACGATCGTAAATGCTCATGCGTCAGTGCATACAATCCAAAAGAATGATGAATGATAATTCATCTCCTACTAATAAATATGATTTCTCCCCGGGCCTCCGCTGAAAACAGGCTCTGTGGAACCTAGTCAGACTTTCCCGGTCAACAAATAATAAATAAATAAATAAAATAAAAAAAAATAAAAGTGTATGCAAGCAGCAACCACCAGACGGGTGTGTTCAAAGTATATTCTCCCCACGCAACCATGAACGTCTAGTGGATGATAGATGGTTACGAACTATGGATTTCATGATCCAGACATAATGATCCTGTAATGACCTGGGCAAGACAGGACTAAAAATGAAGAAAGGCAGTAATTGGAACCAACCTTAAAATACTAAAAAATACATAAAATGCGATACTTCTGCCACTACCTTTGAAATCAGAGTTGACGGATAGCCCCTAGATTCAAACATGTGGGTGAGGTTATTACATTCAACAATATAGTCTTGGGCATCTGTCACCATTCGTGCAGCTCTTACAATCTGCCCTTTAATGACAGCTAGGCATTGCATGGAACACGGTGGGCATTCTTTTAATTATTTTGTTCTGCAACAAAGGGAGATGGATTTAAGAGGAGGCCCATGGCAAATACGCTTAGAAATTGATGAGCTACTATGGCAGATCCAAGCAAGAGCCCATCTTTTTCCTGGCATTAATGAGGCACTTTCAATTAAATGTGTGTTAAAATGGTTATCTTACAACAGGTAGATATAATATTCATAGAGGGAGTTTTAATAATATTAACGTTTCAGTCTTTTTTAATAATATCATTAGTTTTGGTCAGATCTATTTAATGGCCTGCATATAGATCCCGTATTTACAGGATTTTATCATTGAATATTCTTATTGGCAACATCACAATAGGGGTAATCGATATTGTTAAAAACTGTATTTTTTAGTATTTTAAGGTTGGTTCCAATTACTGCCTTTCTTCATTTTTAGTCCTGTCTTGCCCAGGTCATTACAGGATCATTATGTCTGGATCATGAAATCCATAGTTCGTAACCATCTATCGTCCACTAGACGTTCATGGTTGTGGGGAGAATATACTTTGAACACACCCGTCTGGTGGTTGCTGCTTGCATACACTTCATATTTATTAGTAGGATTAGATGAATTATCATTTTGGATTGTATGCACTGAGGCATGAGCATTTACGATCGTGCACGCTGGAAAGTAGTGTGTCTAACATACGTGCTAGCATAACTAAGAATCTGCAAACACTTCCAAACGCATTTTAACTTGTTTTTTATATTTCATCTTGATTCTGATGTTTTATTGGAAGTGTTTGAACATTTTATAACACACACATAGCGTGCGTTTTAAGTTACGCCAATGTTTAACATGGCAGTACTTGAACTGTAACTTATACATCTGTCTGTTACTGCTTTAAGGTTTCCATGGGTTCTAATACATTGTTGAATGCTTGTTTTTATGATTGGTCCTTGTAATTTTGATTGTAGCATTTAAGCACTATTGTAATGTCATCCTGCTGTTTTGTCTGAAGAAGGCGGGTTATTTAACTTGCCGAAAGCTTAACTTTCATTGAATATTAAATTTCTGTTTTTAACAGCCTTCTCTCATCGTGTTTTGTCCGCCTTTAAACAGTTTATTATTTTATTGTACACTTCTGTAGCAGTAATGACTTCTACAACATGACTTTATTGTACGCTTTTGTAGCAGTAATGTCTTGCACAAAGTAGTTTTATTGTACACTTTTGTAGCAGTAATGACTTCTACAACATGGCTTTATTGTACACTTTTATAGCAGTAATGACTTATACAGCATGACTTTATTGTACACTTTTGTAGCAGTAATGACTTATACAAAGTAACTTTATTGTACACTTTTGTAGCAGTAATGACTTATACAGCATGACTTTATTGTACACTTTTGCAGCAGTAATGACTTATACAACATGACTGTATTGTGCACTTTTGTAGCAGTAATGATTTATGCAAAGTATCTTTATTGTACACTTTTGCAGAATTAATGACTTGTACAACATGACTTTATTGTACACTTTTGTAGCAGTAATGAGTTCTACAACATGACTTTATTGTGCACTTTTGTAGCACTAATGACATACAACACAACTTTATTGTACACATTTATAGCAGTAATTAGTTATACAGGGTAACTTTAATGTACACTTTTGTAGCAGTAATGACTTATGCACCATGACTTTATTGTACACTTTTGTAACAGTAATGACTTGTACATCATGACTTTATTGTACACTTTTGTAGCAGTAATGATTTATACAACATGACTTTATTGTACACTTTTGTAGCAGTAATGTCTTATACAAGATGACTTTACTGTATATTTTTGAAGCAGTAATGACTTATACAAAGTAACTTTATTGTGCACTTTTGTAGCAGTAATGACTTATACAATATGAATTTATTGTACGCTTTTGTAGCAGTAATGACTTTCAAGATGTAACTTTATTGTACACTTTTGTAGCAGTAATGACTTATATAACATGACTTTATTGTAGACCTGTGCCGGCAGTAATGACTTACACAAAATAATTTTATTGTACACTTTTGTAGCAGTAATGACTTATACAACATGACATTATTGTACACTTTTGTAGCAGTAATGACTTATACAACATGACTTTATTGTACTCTTTTATAGCAGGAATGACTTATTCAACATGACTTTATTATACACTTTTGTAGCAGAAATAAATTATACAACATGACTTTATTGTACACTTTTGTAGCAGTAATGATTTACACAAAGTAACTTTATTGTACACTTTTGTAGCAGAAATGACTTACACAAAGTAACTTTATTGTACACTTTTGTAGCAGTAATGATTTATGCAAAGTATCTTTATTGTACACTTTTGCAGAATTAACAACTTGTACAACATGACTTTATTGTACACTTTTGTAGCAGTAATGACTTGTACAACATGACTTTATTGTACACTTTTGTAGCAGTAATGAATTATATAGCATGACTTTATTGTACACTTTTGTAGCAGTAATGACTTATACAACATGACTTTATTGTACACTTTTGTAGCAGTAATAACTTATACAACATGACTTTATTGTACACTTTTGTAGCAGTAATGACTTATGCAACCTGACTTTATTGTAGACTTTTGCAGCAGTAATGACTTACACAAAGTAACTTTATTGTACACTTTTGTAGCAATAATGACTTATACAACATAACTTTATTGTACACTTTTGTAGCAGTAATGATTTATACAACATGATGTTATTGTACACTTTTGTAGCAGTAATGACTTTTACAATATGACTTTATTGTACAGTTTTGTACCAGTAATGACTTATACAACATGACTTTGTTGTACACTTTTGTAGCAGTAATGACTTATACAACTTGACTTTATTGTAAACTTTTGTAGCATTAATGACATACAACATGACTTTATTGTACAAATATATAGCTGTAATGAGTTATATAGGGTAACTTTACTGTACACTTTTGTAGCAGAAAAGATTTTACAACATGACTTTATTGAACATTTTTGTTGCAGTAATGTCTTATACAACATGACTTTATTGTATATTTATAAAGCAGTAATGACTTATACAAAGTAACTTTATTGTGCACTTTTGTAGCAGTAATGACTTATACAACATGACTTTATTGTACACTTTGTAGCAGTAATGACTTATACAATATGAATTTATTGTACACTTTTGTAGCAGTAATGACTTTCAAGAAGTAACTTTATTGTACACTTTTGTAGCATTAATGATTTATACAACATGACTTTATTGTACTCTTTTATAGCAGGAATGACTTATTCAACATGACCTTATTATACACTTTTGTAGCAGAAATAACTTATACATGACTTTATTGTACACTTTTGTAGCAGTAATGACAAAGTAACTTTATTGTACACATTTGTAGCAGTAATGACTTATATAACGACTTTATTGTAGACTTTTGTGGCAGTAATGACTTACACAAAATAATTTTATTGTACACTTTGCGAGCAGTAATGGCCTATACATGATGTTATTGTACACTTTTGTAGCAGTAATGACTTACACAAAGTAGCTTTATTGTACACTTTTGTAGTAGTAATGACTCATACAACATGACTTTATTGCACACTTTTGTAGCAGTAATGACTTATACAACATGACTTTATTGTACTCTTTTATAGCAGGAATGACTTATTTAACATGACTTTATTATACACTTTTGTAGCAGAAATAAATTATACGTGAATTTATTGTACACTTTTGTAGCAGTAATAACTTACACAAAGTAACTTTATTGTACACTTTTGTAGCAGAAATGACTTACACAAAGTAACTTTATTGTACACCTTTGTAGCAGTAATGATTTATGCAGAGTATCTTTATTGTACACTTTTGCAGAATTAATGACTTGTACAACATGACTTTACTGTACATTTTTGTAACAGTAATGACTTGTACAGCATGACTTTATTGTACACTTTTGTAGCAGTAATGACTTATACAGCACGACTTTATTGTACACTTTTGTAGCAGTGATGACTTATACAACATGACTTTATTGTACACTTTTGTAGTAGTAATGACTTATACAACATGACTTTATTGTACACTTTTGTAGCAGTGATGACTTATACAAAGTAACTGTATTGTACAATTTTGTAGCAGTAATGACTTATACAAAGTAACTGTATTGTACACTTTTGTAACAGTAATGACTTCTGCAACATGACTTTATTGTAAAGTTTTGTAGCAGTAACGACTTATACAACATGACTTTATTGTACACTTTTGTAGCAGTGATGACTTATACAAAGTAACTTTATTGTACACTTTTGTAGCAGTAATGACTTATACAAAGTAACTTTATTGTGCACTTTTCTAACAGTAATAACTTCTACAACATGTCTTTATTGTGCACTTTTGTAGCCATAATGACTTATTTAACATGACTTTATTGTACACTTTTGTAGCAGTAATGACTTATACAACATGACTTTATTGTACAATTTTGTAGCAGTAATGACTTATACAACATGACTTTATTGTACACTTTTGTTCATAGGTAGGTACTAGGCTATCAGCCCTAGGGCCTATACAAGACTAGCCAAAAGGTACATTGGCATTCACCACCCAAGAAAATTATTTTCCTGTACCCCTGTCGAGCAGAGCCACAGAGGTGATCCCTGGGGTGAATTTCTTTTTTTCCATCCAGTCATCAAGATTTTTCTTGAAGAGTGCTTTTGAGGAGCTTTGTTTGATATAAATAGGTAGTTTGTTCCAGAGTATGGGAAGTGTCTGGGACAGGAATCTATCCATCAGCATGTTTTGTTTATTGTGGTGACAAGTTTAGGTCCCTATAGCGTGTAGCTTGGAGTGATTGGGATTTCTTTAACTCGAACATGTCCGACAGCTCTGGATTTGACATAGCTTTGTATGTTAGGCAGAGATCGCCTCTGAGAAAGCGATATGTGACAGAGTAAAGCTAGAGTTTTTTGAAAGGGTCTGCATACGACATCTGTTTGAGGCCAGTAATCCTCTTTCTGTGGTATTTCTGTAGCCTTTCCAATTGTTGTAGATGTCTTGTGAGGTACATACCCAAAGGGGTTGTACTCTATAATGGGTCTAATGAGTGACGAGTAGAGGGAAACAATGACCTCTTTTTTTCTGGATGAGAAACCTTTTGTGATGAGGCGTGCCACTTAGAAGGATTTCCTGACTACTGTGACAATGTGATTATCAAAGGATAGACTACTGTCCACCTGTGCCCCAAGGTTCCTTATCACACTTTCAGTGTTAAGTAAACTACCACCTATGTGGTCACTCATGGGTAGAGTTTTTACCAAGGGCGGTGAATGCACTTTTTGGCATTGAGCGTGAGGCCATGGCTTTGACACCAGGCATTTGTCTCAGTGAGGCCCTTTTGTAGGATGTCCACATTGTTAGGAGTTTCAATTATGGCTCCTAGTTTGCAGTTATCTGTGAACTTCATTAGCCAAAGACCTTCTGTGTTAGCCTGTACTTCAGAAAAGTAGATACCAAACAGGAAAGGACCCAGGACTGAACCCTGTGGTACTCCACTTGTCACTGGTCTGAACTCAGATTTGGAGTTTGCTACTTTCACAGTGTGGGTTCTGTCAGTGAGCCAATTAGCAGCTCATCTTGTGACATAGGGATTAAAACTTAGTTTAATGATTTTATCCATAATTCCAGAGTGGGGGATGGTGTCAAAAGCCTTGGCAAGATCTAGATAGGCTGTGTGATCCATCTTACCATCATCTAAGGCTTTGATGACTGCTTCAAAAGCCAATCGGGTTTAGGAAACACAATCTGTGTTTTACAAACCCGAACTGGGTCTAGAGTTTGGAGATTACCAATGTCTTTGTGTATAAGTTCCATGATGATAATTTCCATGGCCTTGCAGATCCGGCTCATTAGACTAATGGGGCGGTAGTTCCTGGGGTCCGTGGTGGCTTCCCCTTTGTGGAGTGGGATAACCATCTCTGTGCATCATTCAGTGGGCACAAAGCTTGAGATGAGGCTATGATTGAACATGGTGCTTAGGTGGGGTCCCAGTTCATTCTATAGTTCAAGTAGAATGCAGTCTGGGATGTTGTCAGGTCCCATGGATGCTGTGTTCTTGGCTTTGGAGAGTGAGGTTTTTACCTGTGCAGCCATGATTACATGAACTTTGCATTCTTCGGTATAGAAATGGGATCTTTAGGGGGTGGGGGGTAAAGTTGGCACTGAACCTATCTATCAGGATGTTGGCAATATCAGTTGGTTCTGTATATTTAGTGCCATTGTGCTGTAACTCAGAGCCGATCTGAGTGTTAGCATTGAGATTCTTGACATAGCTATAGAATGCTTTGTTGTCTTTAGAATCAGTGGTGATTTTGTTTTCATAACTTGCTTTGTAGCATTTTATGAGGGTCTCAGCTTCTTACTGAGGCTGACCAGGAGTTCTTCCATTCATGGGATTTTACTCTTTTTTGCAACAGTTTCTTTCTTCTGTTGTAGAGTTTGTTTATAGCAGGGGACCACCAGATTGGCTTCCTTTTTTTGGAGGATAGCATCTTGGTTCTGTTAGTGATAGCAGAAACCATGCACTTTTGTAAGTGCTTATAAAGTGCATTTGTGTAGGATTCAGCAGTCGTACCTCTGTTGTCCATTTGCATGGGTGTCGTGACGTTTGCAACTTCTCTCTTAAGAAGCGAGAAGTTGGCTTTGTAGAAATTTTTTACAGTGGCTTCCCTAATGGTGGGTGGGGTTGGGATGTATATGTCTAGGCTGATTAGATTGTGGTCGGATCTGACCAATGAGGAATTGACTTCTGGTGTGGAACATTGGTCGCCCATGTTGGTAATGACTAGGTCTAGGATATTGCTGCCCCTGGTGGGGGTATGGAGAAGTTGATGCAAGGTGTTGGAATTTATGAATTCTTGAAAATTTTGAGCAAAAGAGTTAGAACATGAGTAGTTTTCCCAGTTAATGGTGGGGTAGTTGAAATTGCCCATTATTAGGGTGTTGGGTTGTATCCTAATATTTTCCAGTGTATCAAGAAATGAGGAATGGGAATCCTGGGGCATGGTGGGGGATCTGTAGCAAGTTACAATTTGGATTGCGGTGTTGCCCAGAGTTAGTTGTACTTGGGTATCTTGGATGCATTATGCTGAGCAACTAGCCTGGAGGTGTGGATATCCTTAACGAATATAGACATGCCTCCACCTTTAGTGCTTCAGTCCAGGTTAGGTGACCAAAAGGTGTGGTATGAATTATAGCCTGGTAATGCAGGGGTCTCGATGGAGCCTTGAACCAGGTCTCTGTCATTGAACAGATGTCAATGTTCTCCATTTGAAGGAGTGCTGCAAGTGATTGCCTTTTGAGGTTTAGACTTCTAGCATTCAGTAGCATTACCCTCAGATTTTGCTTGCATGTATCTGTTACAGTGGTGAATTTGTCATTTGAACCTTGCCTAAAAAAGGCACTATAGGGGTGGCAAGCGCCTTAGCCATTATCTGGAATCCCAAGAGCAACAGGTGCAGGCCATCCCTGGCAAAGCATTGTGGTCTGTCAATCATGTCATCCCAGGCAGACAAATACTGGATGCCTTTAGAATGACACCAGAAGCTTAGCCAATTGTTTAAGTCAATACTGTGGTATCATTCTGGGTGATGGCAGGATGCTTCTCAGGGCTAGGGTCATACCTGCTTGAGCTACAAGATATGAAAGCTTCTCCATGTCTCTTTTTATGTAGTCCAGGGAGGTACATCTCAGGTCATTCACAGTAGCAGTATCGACTTGTACAACATGACTTTATTGTACACTTTTGTAGTAGTAATGACTTATACAACATGACTTTATTGTACACTTTTGTAGCAGTAATGTCTTATACAAAGTAGTTTTATTGTACACTTTTGTAGCAGTAATGACTTATACAACCTAAATTTATTGCAGACTGTTGTAGCAGTAATGACTCATACAAAGTAACTTTATTGTACACTTTTGTTGCAGGAATGACTTACACAAAGTAACTTTATTGCACACTTTTGTAGTAGTATGACTTATACAAAGTAACTTTATTGTACACTTTTGTAGCAGTAATGACTTATACAAAGTAACTTTATTGTACAATTTTGTAGCAGTAATGACTTATACAAAGTAACTGTATTGTGCACTTTTGTAGCAGTAATGATTTATGCAAAGTATCTTTATTGTACACTTTTGCAGAATTAACGACTTGTACAACATGACTTTATTGTACACTTCGCAAAGTAAAAAACTCACAAAACGATAAACTGTTTAAAGGCGAACAAAACACAATGAGAGAAGGCTGTTAAAAACACAAATTTAATATTCCAATGAAAGTTAGCGCTTTCGGCAAGTTAAATAACCCGCCTTCTTCAGACAAAACAGCAGGATGACATTACAATAGTGCTTAAATGCTACGATCAAAATTACAAGGACCAATCATAAAAACAAGCATTCAACAATGTATTAGAACCCATGGAAACCTTAAAGCAGTAACAGACAGATGTATAAGTTACAGTTCAAGTACTGCCATGTTAAACATTGTCGTAACTTAAAACGCACGCTATGTGTGTGTTATAAAATGTTCAAACACTTCCAATAAAACATCAGAATCAAGATGAAATATAAAAAACAAGTTAAAATGCGTTTGGAAGTGTTTGCAGATTCTTAGTTATGCTAGCACGTATGTTAGACACACTACTTTCCAGCGTGCACGATCGTAAATGCTCATGCGTCAGTGCATACAATCCAAAAGAATGATGAATGATAATTCATCTCCTACTAATAAATATGATTTCTCCCGGGCCTCCGCTGAAAACAGGCTCTGTGGAACCTAGTCAGACTTTCCCGGTCAACAAATAATAAATAAATAAATAAAATTAAAAAAAATAAAAGTGTATGCAAGCAGCAACCACCAGACGGGTGTGTTCAAAGTATATTCTCCCACGCAACCATGAACGTCTAGTGGATGATAGATGGTTACGAACTATGGATTTCATGATCCAGACATAATGATCCTGTAATGACCTGGGCAAGACAGGACTAAAAATGAAGAAAGGCAGTAATTGGAACCAACCTTAAAATACTAAAAAATACATAAAATGCGATACTTCTGCCACTACCTTTGAAATCAGAGTTGACGGATAGCCCCTAGATTCAAACATGTGGGTGAGGTTATTACATTCAACAATATAGTCTTGGGCATCTGTCACCATTCGTGCAGCTCTTACAATCTGCCCTTTAATGACAGCTAGGCATTGCATGGAACACGGTGGGCATTCTTTTAATTATTTTGTTCTGCAACAAAGGGAGATGGATTTAAGAGGAGGCCCATGGCAAATACGCTTAGAAATTGATGAGCTACTATGGCAGATCCGCACAAGAGCCCATCTTTTTCCTGGCATTAATGAGGCACTTTCAATTAAATGTGTGTTAAAATGGTTATCTTACAACAGGTAGATATAATATTCATAGAGGGAGTTTTAATAATATTAACGTTTCAGTCTTTTTTAATAATATCATTAGTTTTGGTCAGATCTATTTAATGGCCTGCATATAGATCCCGTATTTACAGGATTTTATCATTGAATATTCTTATTGGCAACATCACAATAGGGGTAATCGATATTGTTAAAAACTGTATTTTTTAGTATTTTAAGGTTGGTTCCAATTACTGCCTTTCTTCATTTTTAGTCCTGTCTTGCCCAGGTCATTACAGGATCATTATGTCTGGATCATGAAATCCATAGTTCGTAACCATCTATCGTCCACTAGACGTTCATGGTTGCGTGGGGAGAATATACTTTGAACACACCCGTCTGGTGGTTGCTGCTTGCATACACTTCATATTTATTAGTAGGATTAGATGAATTATCATTCATCATTCTTTTGGATTGTATGCACTGAGGCATGAGCATTTACGATCGTGCACGCTGGAAAGTAGTGTGTCTAACATACGTGCTAGCATAACTAAGAATCTGCAAACACTTCCAAACGCATTTTAACTTGTTTTTTATATTTCATCTTGATTCTGATGTTTTATTGGAAGTGTTTGAACATTTTATAACACACACATAGCGTGCGTTTTAAGTTACGCCAATGTTTAACATGGCAGTACTTGAACTGTAACTTATACATCTGTCTGTTACTGCTTTAAGGTTTCCATGGGTTCTAATACATTGTTGAATGCTTGTTTTTATGATTGGTCCTTGTAATTTTGATTGTAGCATTTAAGCACTATTGTAATGTCATCCTGCTGTTTTGTCTGAAGAAGGCGGGTTATTTAACTTGCCGAAAGCGCTAACTTTCATTGGAATATTAAATTTCTGTTTTTAACAGCCTTCTCTCATCGTGTTTTGTCCGCCTTTAAACAGTTTATTATTTTATTGTACACTTCTGTAGCAGTAATGACTTCTACAACATGACTTTATTGTACGCTTTTGTAGCAGTAATGTCTTGCACAAAGTAGTTTTATTGTACACTTTTGTAGCAGTAATGACTTCTACAACATGGCTTTATTGTACACTTTTATAGCAGTAATGACTTACACAGCATGACTTTATTGTACACTTTTGTAGCAGTAATGACTTATACAAAGTAACTTTATTGTACACTTTTGTAGCAGTAATGACTTATACAGCATGACTTTATTGTACACTTTTGCAGCAGTAATGACTTATACAACATGACTGTATTGTGCACTTTTGTAGCAGTAATGATTTATGCAAAGTATCTTTATTGTACACTTTTGCAGAATTAATGACTTGTACAACATGACTTTATTGTACACTTTTGTAGCAGTAATGAGTTCTACAACATGACTTTATTGTGCACTTTTGTAGCACTAATGACATACAACACGACTTTATTGTACACATTTATAGCAGTAATTAGTTATACAGGGTAACTTTAATGTACACTTTTGTAGCAGTAATGACTTATACAACATGACTTTATTGTACACTTTTGTAGCAGTAATGATTTATACAACATGACTTTATTGTACACTTTTGTAGCAGTAATGTCTTATACAAGATGACTTTACTGTATATTTTTGAAGCAGTAATGACTTATACAAAGTAACTTTATTGTGCACTTTTGTAGCAGTAATGACTTATACAATATGAATTTATTGTACGCTTTTGTAGCAGTAATGACTTTCAAGATGTAACTTTATTGTACACTTTTGTAGCAGTAATGACTTATATAACATGACTTTATTGTAGACCTGTGCCGGCAGTAATGACTTACACAAAATAATTTTATTGTACACTTTTGTAGCAGTAATGACTTATACAACATGACATTATTGTACACTTTTGTAGCAGTAATGACTTATACAACATGACTTTATTGTACTCTTTTATAGCAGGAATGACTTATTCAACATGACTTTATTATACACTTTTGTAGCAGAAATAAATTATACAACATGACTTTATTGTACACTTTTGTAGCAGTAATGATTTACACAAAGTAACTTTATTGTACACTTTTGTAGCAGAAATGACTTACACAAAGTAACTTTATTGTACACTTTTGTAGCAGTAATGATTTATGCAAAGTATCTTTATTGTACACTTTTGCAGAATTAACAACTTGTACAACATGACTTTATTGTACACTTTTGTAGCAGTAATGACTTGTACAACATGACTTTATTGTACACTTTTGTAGCAGTAATGAATTATATAGCATGACTTTATTGTACACTTTTGTAGCAGTAATGACTTATACAACATGACTTTATTGTACACTTTTGTAGCAGTAATAACTTATACAACATGACTTTATTGTACACTTTTGTAGCAGTAATGACTTATGCAACCTGACTTTATTGTAGACTTTTGCAGCAGTAATGACTTACACAAAGTAACTTTATTGTACACTTTTGTAGCAATAATGACTTATACAACATAACTTTATTGTACACTTTTGTAGCAGTAATGATTTATACAACATGATGTTATTGTACACTTTTGTAGCAGTAATGACTTTTACAATATGACTTTATTGTACAGTTTTGTACCAGTAATGACTTATACAACATGACTTTGTTGTACACTTTTGTAGCAGTAATGACTTATACAACTTGACTTTATTGTAAACTTTTGTAGCATTAATGACATACAACATGACTTTATTGTACAAATATATAGCTGTAATGAGTTATATAGGGTAACTTTACTGTACACTTTTGTAGCAGAAAAGATTTTTACAACATGACTTTATTGAACATTTTTGTTGCAGTAATGTCTTATACAACATGACTTTATTGTATATTTATAAAGCAGTAATGACTTATACAAAGTAACTTTATTGTGCACTTTTGTAGCAGTAATGACTTATACAACATGACTTTATTGTACACTTTGTAGCAGTAATGACTTATACAATATGAATTTATTGTACACTTTTGTAGCAGTAATGACTTTCAAGAAGTAACTTTATTGTACACTTTTGTAGCATTAATGATTTATACAACATGACTTTATTGTACTCTTTTATAGCAGGAATGACTTATTCAACATGACCTTATTATACACTTTTGTAGCAGAAATAACTTATACATGACTTTATTGTACACTTTTGTAGCAGTAATGACAAAGTAACTTTATTGTACACATTTGTAGCAGTAATGACTTATATAACGACTTTATTGTAGACTTTTGTGGCAGTAATGACTTACACAAAATAATTTTATTGTACACTTTGCAGCAGTAATGGCCTATACATGATGTTATTGTACACTTTTGTAGCAGTAATGACTTACACAAAGTAGCTTTATTGTACACTTTTGTAGTAGTAATGACTCATACAACATGACTTTATTGCACACTTTTGTAGCAGTAATGACTTATACAACATGACTTTATTGTACTCTTTTATAGCAGGAATGACTTATTTAACATGACTTTATTATACACTTTTGTAGCAGAAATAAATTATACGTGAATTTATTGTACACTTTTGTAGCAGTAATAACTTACACAAAGTAACTTTATTGTACACTTTTGTAGCAGAAATGACTTACACAAAGTAACTTTATTGTACACCTTTGTAGCAGTAATGATTTATGCAGAGTATCTTTATTGTACACTTTTGCAGAATTAATGACTTGTACAACATGACTTTACTGTACATTTTTGTAACAGTAATGACTTGTACAGCATGACTTTATTGTACACTTTTGTAGCAGTAATGACTTATACAGCACGACTTTATTGTACACTTTTGTAGCAGTGATGACTTATACAACATGACTTTATTGTACACTTTTGTAGTAGTAATGACTTATACAACATGACTTTATTGTACACTTTTGTAGCAGTGATGACTTATACAATGTGACTTTATTGTAGACTTTTGCAGCAGTAATGACTTACACAAAGTAACTTTATTGTACACGTTTGTAGCAATAATGACTTATACAACATAACTTTATTGTACACTTTTGTAGCAGTAATGATTTATACAACATGACGTTATTGTACACTTTTGTAGCAGTAATGACTTATACAACATGACTTTATTGTACACGTTTATAGCAGTAATGAGTTATACATGGTAACTTTAATGTACACCTTTCTAGCAGTAATGACTTATGCTCCATGACTTTATTGTACACTTTTGTAGCAGTAATGACTTATACATCATGACTTTATTGTATACTTTTGTAGCAGTAATGATTTATACAACATGACTTTATTGCACACTTTTGTAGCAGTAATGACTTATACAACATGACTTTATTGTACTCTTTTATAGCAGGAATGACTTATTTAACATGATTTTATTATACACTTTTGTAGCAGAAATAAATTATACATGACTTTATTGTACACTTTTCTATTAGTAATAACTTACACAAAGTAACTTTATTGTACACTTTTGTAGCAGAAATGACTTACACAAAGTAACTTTATTGTACACCTTTGTAGCAGTAATGATTTATGCAGAGTATCTTTATTGTACACTTTTGCAGAATTAACGACTTGTACAACATGACTTTATTGTACACTTTTGTAGCAGTAATGTATTATACAACATGACTTTACTGTATATTTTTGAAGCAGTAATGACTTATACAAAGTAACTTTATTGTGCACTTTTGTAGCAGTAATGACTTTCAAGAAGTAACTTTATTGTACACTTTTGTAGCAGTAATGATTTATACAACATAACTTTATTGTACTCTTTTATAGCAGGAATGACTTATTAACATGACTTTATAATACACTTTTGTAGCAGAAATAACTTATATAACATGACTTTATTGTACACTTTTGAAGCAGTAATGACAAAGTAACTTTATTGTACACATTTGTAGCATTAATGACTTATATAACATGACTTTATTGTAGACTTTTGTGGCAGTAATGACTTATTCAACATGACTTTATTATACACTTTTGTAGCAGAAATAAATTATACAACATGACTTTATTGTACACTTTTGTAGCAGTAATATCTTACACAAAGTAACTTTATTTTACACTTTTGTAGCAGAAATGACTTACACAAAGTAACTTTATTGTACACATTTGTAGCAGTAATAATTTATGCAAAGAATCTTTATTGTACACTTTTGCAGAATTAACGACTTGTACAACATGACTTTATTGTACACTATTGTAGCAGTAATGACTTGTACAACATGACTTTATTGTACACTTTTGTAGCAGTAATGCCTTATACAACATGACTTTATTGTACACTTTTGTAGCATTAATGACATACAACATGACTTTATTGTACACATTTATAGCCATAATGAGTTATACAGGGTAACTTTAATGTACACTTTTGTAGCAGTAATGACTTATACAACATGACTTTATTGTACACTTTTGTAGCATTAATGACATACAACATGACTTTATTGTACACATTTATAGCCGTAATTAGTTATACAGGGTAAATTTATTGTACACTTTTTTAGCAGAAATGACTTACACAAAGTAACTGTATTGTACACCTTTGTAGCAGTAATGATTTATGCAAAGTATCTTTATTGTACACTTTTGCAGAATTAACGACTTGTACAACATGACTTTATTGTACACTTTTGTAGCACTAATGACTTGTACAACATGACTTTATTGTACACTTTTGTAGCAGTAATGACTTACACAAAGTAACTTTATTGTACACTTTTGTAGCAATAATGACTTATACAACATAACTTTATTGTACACTTTTGTAGCAGTAATGATTTATACAACATGACATTATTGTACACTTTTGTAGCAGTAACGACTTTTACAATATGACTTTATTGTACAGTTTTGTAGCAGTAATGACTTATACAACATGGCTTTGTTGTACACTTTTGTAGCAGTAATGACTTATGCACCATGACTATATTGTACACTTTTCTGGCAGTAATGACATACAACATGACTTTATTGTACACTTTTGTAGCAATAATGACTTGTACAAAGTAACCTTATTGTACACTTTTGTAGCAGTAATAACTTCTACAATATGACTTTATTGTACACTTTTGTAGTAGTAGTGACTTACACAACAAGACATTATTGTACACCTTTGTAGTAGTAATGACTTATACAAAGTAACTTTATTGTACTCTTCTGTAGCAGTAATGACTTATACAACATGCCTTTATTGTACACTTTTGTAGCAGTAATGACTTATTCAAAGTAACTTTATTGTACACTTTTGTAGCATTAATGACTTATACAACATGACTTTATTGTACACTTTTGTAGCAGTAATAACTTATACAAATTCACTTTATTGTACACATTTGTAGCACTAATGACTTATACAAGGTAACTTTATTGTACACTTTTGTAGCAGTAATGACTTGTACAACATGACTTTATTGTACACTTTTGTAGCAGTAATGATTTATACATGACTTTATTGTACACGTTTGTAGCAGTAATGACTTATACAACTTGACTTTATTGTACACTTTTGTAGCAGTATTGATTTATACATTACTTTATTGTACACTTTTGTAGCAGTAATGACTTATATAAGGTAACTTTATTGCACACTTTTGTAGCAGTAATGACTTACACAAAGTTACTTTATTGTGCACTTTTGTAGCAGTAATGACTTATACAACATGACTTTATTGTGCACTTTTGTAGCAGTAATGACTTATACAACATGACTTTATTGAACACTTTTGCAGCAGTAATGACTTATACAACATGACTTTATTGTACACTTTTGTAGCAGTAATGACTTATACAAAGTAACTTTGTTGTACAATTTTGTAGCAGTAATGACTTATACAAAGTAAGTATATGGTGCACTTTTGTAGCAGTAATGTCTTCTACAACATGACTTTGTTGTACACTTTTGTAGCAGTAATGACTTATACAAAATAACTTTATTGTGCACTTTTGTAGCAGTAATGACGTCTACAACATGACTTTATTGTAATGTTTTGTAGCTGTAATGACTTATACATGACTTTATTGTACACTTTTGTAGCACTAATGACTTATACAAAGTAACTTTATTGTACACTTTTGTAGCAGTAATGACTTCTACAACATGACTTTTTTGTAGACTTTTGTTGCCGTAATGACTTATTTAACATGAGTTTATTGTACACTTTTGTAGCAGTAATGACTTATACAAAGTAACTTTATTGTACACTTTTGTAGCAGTAATGACTTATATAGCATGACGTTATTGTACACTTTTGCTGCAGTAATGACATACAATATGACTTTATTAAATACCTTTGCAGCAGTAATGACTTATACAGCTTGACTTCCTTGAACACTTTTGTAGCAATAATGACTTATGCAAAGTAACTTTGTTGTACAATTTTGATGCAGTAATGACTTATACAAATTAACTTTATTGTGCACTTTTGTAGCAGTAATGACTTATTCAACATGACTTTATTGTACACTTTTGTAGTAGTAATGACTTATACAGCATGACTTTATTGTACACTTTTGTAGCAGTAATGACTTATACAACATGACTTTATTGTACACTTTTGTTCATATGTTCATAGATAGATACTAGGCTATCAGCCGTAGTGCCTGTACAAGACTAGCCGAAAAGGTACCTTGGCATTCACCACCCAAGAAAATTATTTTCCTGTGTCCCTGTCGAGCAGAGCCACAGAGGTGATCCCTGGGGTGAATTTCTTTTTTCCCATCCAATCATCAATATTTTTCCTGAAGAGTGCTAATGATGAGCTTTGTTTGATATAGATAGGTAGTTTGTTCCAGAGTATGGGAAGTGTCTGGGACAGGAATCTATCCCTCAGCATGTTCTGTTTATTGTGGTGACAAGGTTTAGGTCCCTATAGCGTATAGCTCGGAGGGATTGGGATTTTTTTAACTGGAACATGTCCAACAGCTCTTGGTTTGACATAGCTTTGTGTGTCAGGCAGAGATCGCCTCTGAGTAAGCGATATGTGACAGAGTAAAGCTAGAGTTTTTTGAAAGGGTCTGCATACGGCATCTGTTTGAGGCCAGTAATCCTCTTTGTGTGGTATTTCTGTAGCCTTTCCAATTGTTGTAAATGTCTTGTGAGGTACATACCCAAAGGGGTGTTGTACTCTATAATGTGTTTAATGAGTGACGAGTAAAGGGGAACAATGACCTCTTTTTTCCTGGATGAGAAACCTGTTGTGATGAGGTGTGCCACTTAGAAGGATTTCCTGACTACTGTGACTATGTGATTATCAAAGGATAGACTACTGTCCACCTGTGTCCCAAGGTTCCTTATCACACTTTCAGTGTTAAGTAAACTACCACCTATGTGGTAGCTCATGCGTACAGCATTTTTACCAAAGGGGATGAATGCACTTTTTGGCATTGAGCATGAGGCCATGGCTTTGACACCAGGCATTTGTCTCAGTGAGGCCCTATTGTAGGATGTCCACATTGTTAGGAGTTTCAATTATGGCTTCTAGTTTGCAGTCATGTGTGAACTTCATTAGCCAAAGACCTTCTGTGTTAGCCTGTACTTCAGAAAAGTAGATACCAAACAGGAAAGGACCCAGGACTGAACCCTGTGGTACTCCACTTGTCACTGGTTTGAAGTCATATTTTGAGTTTGCTACTTTCACAGTGTGGGTTCTGTCAGTGAGCCAGTTGGCAACCCATCGTGTGACATAGGGATTAAAACCTAGTTTAATGATTTTATCCATAATTCCAGAGTGGGGGATGGTGTCAAAAGCCTTGGCAAGATCTAGATAGGCTGTGTGAACCATCTTACCATCATCTAAGGCTTTGGTGATTGCTTCAAAGAAGCCAATCAGGTTTAGGAAACACGATCTGCATTTTACAAACCCGAACTGGGTGGAGTCTAGAGTTTGGAGATTACCAATGTCTTTGTTTATATGTTCCATGATGATAATTTCCATGGCCTTGCAGATCAGGCTCATTAGACTAATGGGGCGGTAGTTGCTGGGTTCCGTGGTGGCTCCCCCTTTGTGGAGGTGGATAACCATCGCTGTGCATCATTCAGTGGGGAAAAAGCTTGAGATGAGGCTATGATTGAACATGGTGCTTAGGTGGGATGCCAGTTCATTCTGTAGTTCAAGTAGAATACAGCCTGGGATGTTGTCAGGTCCCATGGATGGTGTGTTCTTGGCTTTGGAGAGTGTGGCTTTTACCTGTGCAGCCGTGATTACACGAACTTTGCATTCTTCCGGTATAGAGATGGGATCTTTAGGGGATGGGGGGTAAAGTTGACACTGAACCTATCTACCAGGATGTTGGCAATATCAGTTGGTTCTGTATATTTAGTACCATTGTGCTGTAACTCAGAGCAGATCTGAGTGTTGCCATTGAGATTCTTGACATAGCTATAGAATGCTTTGTTGTCTTTAGAATCAGTGGTGATTTTATTTTCATAACTAGCATTGGAGAATTTTATGAGGGATCTCAGCTTCTTATTGAGGCTGACCAGGGAGTTCTTCCAATCATGGGATTTTATTCTTTTTTGCAACAGTTTCTTTCTTCTGTTGTAGAGTTTGTTTATGGCAGGGGATCACCAGATTGGCTTTCTTTTTATGAAGGATAGCATCTTGGTTCTGTTAATGGTAGCACAATCCATGCACTTTTGTAAGTGCTTATAAAGTGCATTTGTGTAGGATTCAGCAGTCGTACCTCTATTGTCCATCTGCATGGGTGTCGGTTTGCTACTTCTGTCTTAAGAAGCGAGAAGTTGGCTTTGGAGAAATTTTTTACGGTGGCTTCCCCAATGGTGGGTGGGGTTGGGATGTGTATGTCTAGGCTGATTAGATTTGGTCGGATCTGACCAATGAGGAATTGACTTCTGGTGTGGAACATTGGTCGCCCATGTTGGTAATGATCAGGTCTAGGATATTGCTGCCCCTGGTGGGGGTATGGATAAGTTGATGCAAGGTGTTGGAATTTATGACTTCTTGAAAACGTTGAGCAAAAGAGTTGGAACATGAGTAGTTTTCCCAATTAATCTTGGGGTAGTTGAAATCGCCCATTATTAGGGTGTTGGGTTGTACTATAATATTTTCCAGTGTATCAAGAAATGAGGAGTGGGAATCCTGGGGCATGGTGGGGGATCTGTAGCAAGTTACAATTTGGATTGCGGTCTTGCCCAGAGTTAGTTGCACTTGGGTAATCTCGGATGCATTATGCTGTGCAACTAGCCTGGAGGTGTGGATATCCTTAATGAATATGGACATGCCTCCACCTTTAGTGTTTCAGTCCAGGTTAGGTGGCAGAAAGGTGTAATATGAATTATAGCCTGGTAATGCAGGGGTGCTCGATGGAGACTTGAACCAGGTCTGTGTCACTGCACAGATGTCGATGCTCTCCATTTGAAGGAGTGCCTCAAGTGAATGCATTTTGAGGTTTAGACTTCTAGCATTCAGTAGCATTACCCTCAGATTTTGTTTGCATGTACCTGTTACAGTGGTGAATTTGTCATTAGAACCTTGCCTAAAAAGGCACTATAGGGGTGACAAGAGCCTTAGCCAGTATCTGGAATCCTAAGGGCGACATCTCTGGCAAAGCATTGTGGTCTGTCGATCATGTCATCCCAGGCAGACAGATACTGGATCCCTTTAGAATGACACCAGAAGCTTAGCCAATTGTTGAAGTCAATTATTTTTTCCTTGCACTGTGGCATCTTTCTGGGTGATGGCAGGATGCTACTCAGGGCTAGGGTCATACCAGCCTGGGCGACAAGATCTGAGAGCTCCTCCATGTCTCTTTTCATGTAGTCCAGGGAGGTACACCTCAGGGCATTCACTGTAGCAGTATTGACTTGTACAACATGACTTTATTGTACACTTTTGTAGCAGTAATGACTTATACAACTTGACTTTATTGTACACTTTTGTAGCAGTAATGACTTATACTAAGTAACTTTATTGTGCACTTTTGTAGCAGTAATGACTTATACAAGGTAACTTTATGTTACACTTTTGTAACAGTAATGCCTTATACAACATGATTTTATTGTACACTTTTGTTGCAGTAATGACTTATACAACATGACTTTATTGTACACTTTGTAGTAGCAATGACTTATACAATATGAATTTATTGTACACTTTTGTAGCAGTAATGACTTTCAAGAAGTAACTTTAATGTACACTTTTGTAGCAGTAATGACTTACACAACATGACTTTATTGTACTCTTTTATAGCAGGAATGACTTATTCAACATGACTTTATTATACACTTTTGAAGCAGAAATAACATATAATATGACTTTTCTAGCAGTAATGACAAAGTAACTTTATTGTACACGTTTGTAGCAGTAATGACTTGTATAACATGACTTTATTGTACACTTTTGCGGCAGTAATGAGTTACAGAAAATACTTTTATTGTACACTTTTGTAGCAGTAATGACTTATACAACATGACTTTATTGTACACTTTTGTAGCAGTAATGACTTACACAAAGTAACTTTATTGAACACTTTTGTAGTAGTAATGACTCATACAACATGACTTTATTGTACACTTTTGTAGCAGAAATAACTTATTTAACATGACTTTATTGTACACTTTTGCGGCAGTAATGACTTACACAAAATAATTGTATTGTACACTTTTGTAGCAGTAATAACTTACACAAAGTAACTTTATTGTACACTTTTGTAGCAGAAATGACTTACACAAAGTAATTTTATTGTACACCTTTGTAGCAGTAATGATTTATGCAAAGTATCTTTATTGTACAATTTTGCAGAATTAACGACTTGTACAAGATGACTTTATTGTACACTTTTGTATTAGTAATGACTTATACAAGGTAACTTTATTGTACACTTTTGTAGCAGTAATGACTTATACAACATGACTTTATTGTACACTTTTGTAGCAGTAATGACTTATACAACCTGACTTTATTGTACAGTTTTGTAGCAGTAATGACTTATACAACATGACTTTACTGTACACATTTGCAGCAGTAATAACTTATACAAAGTAACTTTATTGTACACTTTTGTAGTAGTAATGACTTATACAACATGACTTTATTGTACACTTTTGTAGCAGTAATGGCTTATACAAAGTAACTTTATTGTACACTTTTGTAGCACGAATGGCTTATACAAGGTAACTTTATTGCACTCTTTTGTATCAGTAATGACTTGTACAGCATGACTTTATTGTACACTTTTGTAGCAGTAATGACTTATACAACATGACTTTATTGTACACTTTTGTAGCAGTAATGACTCACACAAAGTAACATTATTGTATACATTTGTAGCAGTAATGATTTATACAAAGTAACTTTATTGTACAGTTTTGTAGAATTAATGACGTGTACAACATGACTTTATTGTACACTTTTGTAGCAGTAATGACTTTCACAACATGACTTTGTTGTACAGTTTTGTAGCAGTAATGACTAACATGACTTTATTGTACACTTTTGTAGCAGTAATGACTTATACAGCATGACTTTGTTGTACATTTTTGTAGCAGTAATGACTTATGCAACATGACTTTATTGTACACTTTTGTAGGAGTAATGACATACAATAAGACTTTATTGTACACTTTTGTAGCAGTAATGAGTTTTGCAGGGTAACATTATTGTACACTTTTGTAGCAGTAATGACTTATACAACATGACTTTATTGTAGGCTTTTGTAGCAGTAATGACTTGCACAAAGTAACTTTATTGTACACTATTGTAGCAGTAATGACTTATACAACATGACTTTATTGCACACTTTTTAGCAGTAATAACTTATACAATATGACTTTATTGTACACTTTTTTAGCAATAATGTCTTATACAACATGGCTTTATTGTACATTTTTGTAGCAGTAATGACTTATGCAAAGTAACTTTATTGTGCACTTTTGTCGCAGTAATGACTCATACAACATGACTTTATTTGACACTTTTGTAGCAGTAATGACTTATACAGCATGAATTTATTGTACACTTCTGTAGCAGTAATGACTTATGCAACATGACTTTATTGTGCACTTTTGTAGCAGTAATGACCTATTTAACATGACTTTATTGTACACTTTTGTAGCAGTAATGACTTATGCAAAGTGACTTTATTGTACACTTTTGTAGCAGTAAAGATTTATATGAATTCTTGAAAACATTGAGCAAAAGAGTTGGAACATGAGTAGTTTTCCCAATTAATCGTGGGGTAGCTGAAATCACCCATCATTAGGGTGTTGCGTTGTGCTATAATATCTTCCAGTGTATCAAGAAATGAGGAGTGGGAATCCTGGGGCATGGTGGGGGATCTGTAGCAAGTTACAATTTGGATTGTATCCTAAAAGTTCATGTCCACTCCCTGTTAGATGGTGATATACACCCTAACCCAGGTCCTACCACTATCACAGCTACACAGCCTGATACACCAACAAATTCAATCACACAGACACTTACCAAGCCCCCCAACTCTCTCCTTATAACTCATCTTAATATTCATAGCATCAGTAACAAAATAGCTCACCTGCATGCCCTTATTGATGTTTATTCCTTTGACATCCTCTGTCTGTCTGAAACATGGCTTAATCCATCAATACAAGACAGTGCAGTTCTACCCCCTGGCTATAATATCATAAGACGTGACCGTAACACTAAAAAGGAGGAGGCGTAGCCAAACTTTATAAGAATGGATTACAAGTTACCTTGTTAGACTCCAAACCTCCACTTTGCACCAATGCAGAAATTCTTCTAACTAAGATTCAGCTTAACAAAAGCAAAGCCATATATCTATCATGTGTCTATCTTCCCCCAGGCAATAACATCAACACATTAGAGGCTATCCTCAGCTGGCTCTCAAGTAACTACCCCCAAGAAACCATTATACTTGGAGATTTTAACATTAACTGGAACTCCTGTATATCTGAGCAGCCTTCTACTCATATCAACTTATATGGTTTTACCCAAACTATAACATCTCCAACCCGCACCAATAAAACTAACAACAAAACTAGTACCCTTGACTGGATACTCACTAATACCCCCCAACTAAACTATAAAACAGGCACCCTCCTGAGGACATAAGTGATCACTTGCTTACCTATTTAATCAGAACAAAAACTGTCATCCTAAACTCTACCATCTGTAGAACTATTCGCACTACCAAAAATTTTAACCCTGCTCACTTTCAAGCTGAACTAGTCACCTGTGACTGGTCACCCCTGAAATACCTCCCAATAGATAATGCCGTGAAATACTTTAACTCTAAATTTCTAACCATTTTAGACAGCCATGCCCCATTACGCAAAGTTAGAATTAGAACCAAACCGGCACCATGGCTCACCAAAACGACCAAACAAAAAATCCTCCAAAGAAATAAACAATGGGCCAAATGGCGCTCAGACCACCTGCAATTCAGACAGCTAAGAAATGAAACAAAAAAAGCCATATTAGCCGATAAAAGAAACTACTACTACCAACTACAACAAACCAGCCAAAATAATCTACTACTACCAACTACAACAAACCAACCAAAATAATCCCCATAAATTCTGGCGAGGTATCAATAACCTCCTACACCCTGGATGCTCAAGTACTCCCTCTCCCTCTGGCTCTGATCACAACAATCCCATCCAAATAGCTGACACATTTAATACTTTTTTCACTGAAACCATACAATCCCTAGCCAACCAGCTATCCCCTAGCACCCCATGCTCTGCCGCAACCTCTACCAATAATTCTCATCAATTTCATTTTCGCCAGTGCCCACTTCACTTATCTGTAACCTCATACAGAAACTTAAACCCACTACTCTCTCTGCTGATAAATTACCTGCAGAATACCTGCAAAAAGCTGCTAAAGTCATAGCCTACCCCATATCCATCCCAATTAACAGAACTATTTCTGAAGAATCTATTACCCTAATCTGGAAAGTCTCTCACATAATTCCCCTGCATAAGGGCGGTAACTCCAAAGAGTTGTCCAATTATAGGCCCATAGCTATTCTATCTCCTTTGGCAAAAATAATGGAGAAATGTATACACATACAACTGTTAACCTACCTACTCGATCACAATTTATTATCACCCTGTCAACATGGCTTTAGACCATTTCATAGCACCACCTCTGCTCTCTTATCCTTCACTAACCATATTAACAGTAATCGTAATATTGATACTCTATCCTCAGCTGTTTTTATTGACCTGTCCAAAGCATTTGACATGGTGAATCACCACCTCCTTATAGACACACTCAAAAACCTGTCATTGGACAACCATACTATACAGTGGTTCCAATCATACCTACATAACAGGCAACAGGCTGTACTATGGGAAAATACTTTATCTTCCCACGTCCCAGTCACTCTAAGGGTCCCGCAAGGATCTATATTAGGCCCATTACTCTTCTCCATCTTTACAAATGACCTTCATTCTGTAATTCCTCAAGCTGACTGTATCCAATACGCTGACGACTCCACACTCATATGCACTGCTGCTTCTCAATCAGAACTTCAGTCACTAACCCAAATGACCTTTAGTACAGTTGAAAACTGGCTCCTACAAAGACGTCTTATCCTTAACCCCAAAAAAACAAAAATGCTGCTATTTACCCCCACCCGCAGAACCTCCCCACTTAACTTTACTATTACTTGAAATGATGGAACTATAATATCTCCTGAACCAACCACCAAACTACTCGGGGTACTAATAGATAACAACTTGTCCTTTGAACCTCACATTAATAACACCATAAAAATAGTAAACAAGAAACTAGGTTACCTCTATAGAATAAACCCCTTTCTTACACCTCCAGCCAGGGTTACTATTGTTCATACCCACCTCATCTCTATCTTGCTCTATGCCTCCCCTATCTATACCAAAATATGTAGAAGTAATCTGAGTAAACTTACATCCTCCTACAACAATATTGCCAGATTTGCAGCTGGGTCGTCCGATAGAACTCATCACTGTATCAATCTGAATCAGTTAGGATGGTTAGAGCTGCCAAATTTAATACTTTTCAATCAATTAATAGTAGCCCATAAGATCCTGTATTTACCTCAAAATACACCCATATTTACATCCCTAGTCATCCCCTATAATAACCTCAAGACCTTACGCTCAGCTAATAACCTACTTGTACAAATATCAAAATCCAACAACTTAGCTGGTGACACCTTGTTCTGCAATACAGTAGGTAAAGCCTGGAACATCCTCCCAAGCCAGCTAACCTCAATATCCTCTGTCAGCTTATTTAAAAGCAAGCTTAAACCCTACCTCAAATCACACTGGCTATGCCCCTGTGTTAACCCAGACTAAGTACCTAACTATTAACTAGACTCCCACAATTCCTAGCCTCCCATGATCATGTTCTTCTGTTGTCTCACTAATTTTTAGTGAGCTTAACCTTCCTTAGGATTTTTTCTCATGTAAATAAGTATATACTGTGGAATGATCAAACACCTTCATATAGTATCACAACCTATGTGTTAAATAACACTAGAAATCCATCCTTGTTTGCTGTTCTTCTATACTCTATCTATTGATCTCTAGTGTTTTTCTTTCTTAGGTTTTTGTGAGACCTTAGTATCTCTTATCATAAATTACTAGGTGTATATAATTTTGTAATATGTTATAAAGATTTGTACTACACCATTTCGAATACAAATGTATTAGTCTTATTCATCTATTCTTAGATAAATTTTCCTTTTTCCTACTGAAATATAAAATATATAATCTTAGGCTTGTACTATAATTATTAAAACTTCTTATGTATCAAATTATACTGTTATTGTCTTTGTCTTGACCTTTTATGTTGTTGTAATTTGTGGAGCTTTTCTCCCTGGGCCTCCACTGAAAATGGACATATATCCAGCTGGACTAGCTCAGTCAACAAATGTAAAATAAATAAATAAATAAAATAAATTGTGGTCTTGCCCAGAGTTA